>NW_024346824.1:708303-977130 GCF_902729225.1 Pteropus medius
TAATTTTTAACACCTTTCTATATCTGGGACACGGAGCCAAGCTTTGCTTAATTTAGTCATATTGTTCTAGTTAAATGAATTGCAACTCTCAGAATGAATTTATATAATCCTGATATTCATTTCCTTCCAAATATTGTTAACCTTCTAGCCATAAAGTCCTTGGAGCCATTTTACTCACTTGCTTTTAAATTTTCCAGCGCTTCACTTACCCATTAAATTGACTTAAATTCAACCATAAATTGTCCTTGACAGTCTAATTGGATGGATATATTTAGTAAATGTTCCTGCATTCAGCCATTTATTCATTTAACATTCATTTAAAAAACATTCATTGAGTGCCGGTCCTGTGCCAAGCAATCTGATGTGTAAAGGCAGGTGTGCTCATTCCCCATCACGTGCCCCTCTAATGTGTACTGGAAATGCATATCGTCTCTGTGAGTTAGCCAAGATTGGCCAGCACTATATATGTCACTTGGAACATTCTGGAATTTCAATAAATGTTGTTATTTTGAGGAAATCGATGAGATCACTTAGAGCACAATTCCTTTTATTCATCTTTTATAAATAATTGGAACTCGGATTTCATGGACGGTGCTTATTAATAGCAGGATAAAGTATGGATGGCCTAGAAAATTATGTAGAGGTCTAGGACTTAAAGCAGTGACTAAAGACTCAAGGTCGCATACCAGGTATGGAATAAAGAAAATTGGGTATTTCAAGTAGGAAATTTGACAGAGACATTAAGATTATTTAGAAAGTGTGTGACAGCAGTCGATGCTATTAAGAAATTTAGTATTTCAGTCATGGAGTGAGAGAGACCTAACTCAGCAGTGTACAAAGGGAAGGGAGAGTGTGGGAGGGTCTAAGAGCTATTTCTCTAGAAAATGATAGAAAACAAAGGAAATATTGGTGGTAGAAAATATAATATTAGTTCCAGCTGACTCCATAGTTTCTAAGAGAGAATGTTATGAAGCTGGAAAGGTCAGATTTGTTCCAAAGTTTCTGAATAGCACAGAAGCAGTGAGCATGAGTTTTGAACCACCAGTCTAATATCAGGCTACTGACTTCCTCTCTTGGTGGCTGTATGACTTTACAGAAGCTACTTAACGTCAATGACCACCACCCCCTGCCTTTCCAGTTCAGATTCTCTGGTATCCAAGTCCAGTAATTCTTCAACCTCATTCGGACCTCACAGGACCTGACACCCCCACTACTTTCCACTTGAACCCTGCTCACCTGTCTCCACTGTCCACCTGTCCCAGCATAGACTCCACAGTTCATCATTATAGATCTGTATAAACAACTTCAACACTCTCCCCGCTCTCCATCCATCACACTAATCTAGAACCACCCCTCCCCGCCAAACCCTTGATAAACCCAGCTCTGACTTTTCTGGGCTGTACTCAAGCAGCTGATCGCTGCTGGAGAAGGGCCACACGACTTTAACCCCTTGACTATTGGTAGATGTGTTCAATAAGCATCACTCAAGACATAACCAAACTTTATTTTTTGTCTCTTATCAGCCCTTTAATATTTATTTAGTGGAGTAAACCTCTTCTTTGGAAGAGACTCTGGCTACCCATAACTTTTCTTCTCTTAGGAAATAAACAGTTCTACAGCCACTTTAGGACCAGATATGACTCTGTTGAGTCTTCCCACCTTTCACAGGTGGAAACTGCTTCAGGCAGGAAGCTTGCCATGGGGAAAGGGCTTCCTCACTCTGCTCTCTTTTCTTCCTTGTTTCGTCCCCTATCACATAGTTTGGGACCTGCCAAAGTGTAAGGAGAGAGGAGAAAATTAAGTCGTATGCGAACTGATATTCTTGAAATCTGGTTTCAAGCTCTCTGGTGCAAGCTGGCACTCTTGTTGGGTCAAGTAGATGAATAAAGTCAGTGCTCTCAAGGATGTTTTGATGGTTATTCAGAGGTTTTCCATCTCTGACGTATCTCTCTTTCAGTAAGCTTACCTCAGATGAATGCATCTCTATTCTAGATGGCTGCTTATTATTCCTTCCTCAGCCCTGGCTTCAAGTACCACTTTTCAGTCTCTGCCACAGTCTCCTCACCCTTCTAGACAGCCTACTTGGACAGGACCCAAGATAACACCATGCCAGTTCCCTCTCGAGCTTCTCGCCCACAGGAAACATTTGTATCCTCTTGCCATGGCACATTCCAGGAATGAGACCTGTCCCAGTATAGCAAAATGCCCTGACCAATGCAGTCCGACAGCCCTCCTCTGGCCCTGCAGACTTCCACGTCCGCAGCCTGCCGTAGCTTTCCCAGGCTTGTCCAAGCCTCTTTGCTCCCAGCTCAGGGAACACAATTCAAAGCTATCCTGGCGGGAGCTTTGTAGAAGGAGGAATCTCAGCCTGGCATCAGCGACATGTCTCCAAAGAAGTCCCTTCACTAGTCTCTTCCTCTCACTCTTGAGCTCCTTGGTTTGGTGGAGGGTTCGAGGAGTTCTGGAAGAGGTTCTTAAACCATTTATTTTGTAGCTCCTCAAAGGGTCATTTGGCCTCTCACTGTGGCATTCCACATCTGTTGCTTTCACATCTATTGTATCTCATTGCTAAGTCAAAACTTCATTTCGAACAACTTGTTGCACTTTAAGGAGTACTCAGGAATACTGATACCACTACAGTTCACTAATTTGCATGCTGCCTGCTTTCCAAGACAACAGGAAAGTCAGGGCAATGGTGTCTGAAATTGTAGAGCCTGGGATCAAATCCTCTCTCTGCCCACTTTGCAGTTGGGTAACTTAGGCAAGTTAGCTAACTTCTCCATGCCTCATTTCCTCATCTGAAGAATGGGCTCAAAATGCTTATTACCTCACAGGGTTGTTATGAGGATTAAATGAGTTGACACCAACAAAGTGCTTAGACAGTACCTGGAATCTAGTAAGCACTCAATTAAGTGTGGCTGTTATTACTTTCCATAAACCAGCTGCAGCTCACCCAACTCCCATTTGATGATTTTGCCTCATGTTTTATTGAAAGAATAAGGCAACCAGAAAAGGAACCCTCTTCTTGCTACCAAATCTACCAGTGCGCCTGCATTTGTACTAATATTTTTCTTTCCTCTGCCTGTTAAAAATATCTTTACCAACTCCACCAAACCTGGGCTCAAGAGCCCACTCAGTTTACCTTCAAGAACTTCTTTGACTTCCCCTCTTCCCAGTATCGTTCTCTGCCTGACAGCAAGCAGATATTTTTTTAAAACAAGAGTCAAAAATAAAAAATAAAAAAAAGGCAAACCCTTCCTCAACCCCACATCTCATTGAAGGATGGAATGCAGAAGAGAGTCCACATCTCCCATGTGAGTTGCTGAGAGTGAAAAAAAAAATTCTAATAAATGATGTCAAGTCCTAACCACAGCACCTAGCTTACAGCATCCGTAAATGTTAGCCATTTTTATTGTTGTTGCTATTATTATTGTAAATTTTTCATTTCCATGCTTGCTGCCAGAGTGGAATCTCGTAAAGATATTTTAAGCAACAATTAGGGATCCAAATTTAAGATACAATTCACATAACTTACTTGAAGGGAAAAAAGAATCCTTAATATAGCCTGTTCCCAATTGATCAATCAGACACCATCCTCCCCTGCCTGCCAGCTGGCAAGTTTTAATGATCACACTCTCTTTCTCTTAATATTTTTTTCATCACTGTGTCTGTATATAAAAAGATTATGTTTTAAGCATTTCAGAAACAGCTTTGTTCTTCAGTAATTTTAGAATGTAGAACTTTGTTCCCCTCCACACACATAACCACTACACCCCTACTCACAGCCCACCCAGTCCAGAGTTCTTGGTGACGCTTTTCTTTGTTCTTGGCTGTGCCACTTTGGACTTAGATTAGCTGAGCTCTTTGAGAGTGCAGAGAAGACAGGCAGGCCTCAGAAAACATTTTCTCATTTTATTTCTTTTTTATTTTCTTGTTTTACAATCTAAAAGTGAATATTTAAAAACAAAAAAGATATTTAGTTCCCCTACCCCTCACCACTAAAAGCCCAGTCTCAGATCAGTTTTTGTGTTGCAAGATTGTCACGCCCAATATTGTCTCCTCCATCATGGCAAAAGGCTGTCTCCCTCACTCTTGGCTGTGGCCTGATAATGCTGGTACTCTGCCTTCAGCTCCATGTGTTTTTATGGGACCCTTTTACATTTTGAACACCTATTTCCTGTAAGATTCCCTTCAGGTACACAACAGGTTGCATAGTGATGCCAACCAAGTCTTTCATGTCATAATACTGGTATTTCTCAAAGGCAGGAAATAACAAGGCTAACACCTGATCTTTGTCAGCCTGCACGCTCCTTCCATCCTCCTCTTTCCCCTCATATTCAGTGGTGCACTGATGATTAGCGACAGGTTCGTAACTGGTTGTGACCACCTTACCCGGTGTCTGTACGGTTCTGGCAGGTTTGGAGGACGCTCTATTTGCATCCCTTCAGTCTATGTGGTTTTTCACTTGCAGCAGGTCTGCCTTCCAGCGGCTGTACCACTGTTCCTTCCGGGGAGAGCTATCTGGTGCACCCTCAGACAATGCAGTGAGGATCTGCCCTTTGACCCTCTGCAAGAGAAACCAACGCTCCCTGGGAGCGCGAACTGAGGTAGGTTGTCCAGCAGTATCCTGAATGCTCTGGAGTTGGATGGCCTGAGTTCAAACCCAGGCTCTGCCACTTACTGATTGTGTGGCCTTTGGGGTGGGGGTGGGGACACTTAACCTCTCCACGGCTACTCTTCTTCATTGGTAAAATGAAAATAATAATAGTACCTACCTTTATGAGGTTGATATGAGAATTAACTGAGTTAGTAAAGTGCCTGACATATAGTAAGGACTAAGTAAAATCCACTAGAATGCCAGTTCCATAATGGTAAGGGATTTTGTCTATTGTGTTTATGCTATATTACCTACGCATAGAACAGTGCCTGGCACCAAATAGTGATTTAAAACTATTTCTTGAATATGTAGAAAAAAATTCCTATAAAACATATTATGAGTATGCTGAAATAAAAATACTCATAATAAAAAAAATTTGGAAACATTCTAAATGTCTAACAATATAGAAATGAATAATCAATAGCAGAATGAACAAAAAGGGAATATTGTGAAATTCCAGAAACCAAGGATTAAGAAAAAAATACTAAAAGCATTCACAAAGAAAACAGATTCCCTATCAATGGAATATACATTATGACGACTTCAGACTTTCCATCTGCAACAATGATTGCAAAAATACAGTGAAGCAATAGCTTCCAATTTCTGAGAAAAAATAATGTTGATCCTAAAGCTCTAAACTCAACCAAACTCTCATTCTAGTATGAAGGCAAAAATATACATTTGTACCCACAGACCCTCCCTTAACAAATTTCTAAGGGATAAAAAAGAAAATTAATTTGGAGAAAGAAGCCAAATACCAAAAACAATAATAAACAAAAAATGAGTAAAATTTATTGGTAAGTTCAAATTCCTGCTGATTAAAAGATATTTCAGAATATTTAGAATAATAATATAGAACTGACACCCTAGATGCTCTTCAGTTCTCACTTTCTCTTTCTCAGTGACCTTGGAAGCTGTGCGCCCCTCAGGAGATAAGTATAAGATGTCCCTACATCACTGCTTGGAGGACAAAAGCCCAAGACAGTGGCCTGACTCATTGAAATAGGACATGAATGATAAGTCAGACTTTGTTATATTGAGCTGCCGAGATTTTAGGGCTTGCTATACAAGCATAACCTGCCCATTCTGACAATTATGCCTCTCTACCTACAGGCTCTACTGTTGGAGGGCCTCAGGGCAGGTGCTGGAGGCGGGTGACAAAGAGACATGGGACCAGGATAGGTATGTTGGGAATGAGATTCAGAGAATACTCTAGGTCGAAGGGGTGGCTGTGGCTTCTGTCATTACATCCATGTCTCCTTATATTCCCATCCCATTTCCCAATGTAGTCATTTAATTGAAGCAGCACAACACCAGGTGCCAGGAATCCTGGTCCTGGTATGATTATTCCCAGGCTGTGTGGCCCTGGGCAAGTGTCTACCCCTATCTGGGCATAGTTTCCCTTTCCTTAAAATGGAGGTAACATCCCTGCCCTGTGAACTTCTAATGAGACAGTGAGAAAGTTGTGGGAGCTTCTAATGCAATGATTTGGGGGAGGCTCTAAGCTCTCTTTGACCCCTTCTTCTGCTTTGAGACCTTCTCCCCCATGCCTCATACCCCAGGCCTGAATCTGAGCGTGATTATTGCTTGGTGACCAGGTCAGTATTGGCGTTTCCTTCATGTTCGGTATCTTTCCTGGGCATATGCAGTGGGCTTTTTCATGGTGGGGAGATTAGGGACTTATTGCAGCTTTTGATAATGGCTAGAGATGGGTAGAAGGTACCTTTCAAGGCTCCTTACAGGATGATAGAGAACAGTCGCTTCCATTGCCTATATCTAGGGCGAGCCCTAATGATCGGAGGGATCTCACAGGTATCTTCCAAGTCAAAATGCTGTAGAATTTTGGACTGTCTTTTAATGGAATCTGAGTCATAATGGAATCAAGCAAAGAAAGAATGCAGAACACTGAACCCATCATACAGACCCTCATTTCTCAGCTGAAAGCCATGCAGAAGAAGCTGCCCTGTCTCATTCCTGCTCAACCTCCTCTTCATCATACTTCTCCTGGTGGCCCGGCTCAGCTTCCGGCTCCCTCCCTTTCCCCTGTCCTGCCTCTTGTCCCTATTACTTCCATGTCTCTTCACCCTGTGCCAGCCTTAGTCACCGGTTACTCCGACCAACCTGGTCCTCCTCCTACCTCATGCCCAGATCGTCTCCCTCCTCTTACCAGTTTTGCCCCTTCCCACCTTCCTACCTGGGTCACCTCAACCCTTGCCTATGCCCCTGCTCCTCCTACCACCTGCCTTCCTCCTCTCCCTCTCCCTTCCATTCGCCGCCCCTTTCGACTTGCTCCCCTCTTCTCCCACACCTCTCCCTTTACCCCTGATTCTCCTTCTCACCCTGCTTCTTCCCCCACCTGCCAGGGCCTTGGGCACAGATAAGCCTGCCGTGCTCCTGCTAGGACATCTGCCCCAACCAGCCCTCACTAGGCATGATGACTACTACACTCCATTGTTGTAACCTTGTGTCCCTACCAGTGGGACACCTGGCCTATCCCAGAACTCCTGAGACTGTAGTACCCAAGATCCTGGTGACCCGGTGGACATGGGGGACACTGGATGATGACCAGCAGTCATACGACCTGGAGGGGCACCTCCCTCAGGTAAGGGCTTCTTTTCCAAGATAGTGTTCTCAGCCACCCCCACCCCATGTCTTGGTTATCTTGCACCTGAATTTAGCATATGCCCCTATTCCCAATCCTTATGGCAAATATAAATGGAGGTCTTACTTTTACATAAGAGACTCCACAAGGAGTAAAGCATAGGAAAAATTGAATTCCGATTATCCCTATTTGTCTCAACACTTAAGTCATGGACACTGGTGCACACACACAGACACACACCACCCTGCACCAACATTCCTGGTCACCATAACCCTGTGCAGATATCAGCACAGAAGTACGAGGCAGCTTTGGCCTGATCATGTGATTGAAATGCTCCTGAGACGTTCTGTTTTCCCGGCCCTTTTATACAATACAAAACACTTGGGATCTCTCAGTTTGTTTCTATATCATATACAGCTGAGGTCCATTTGGCCATAGGATACATTTATCTTGGAATGGGGAAACTTTTTTTTTTTTAACCTCAGGAGCAGAGGACTAAGTTAATACGTCTCCTTTGTTCATAACATGCTTTATCATGGACCTGTACAAGACCCCTCTCTTATTTTATTTACTTTTATTTACTTTTATGCCCATTATTTCTACTCCCCTCATAAAAATCCTCTCAAAATATTTTGATATGTATGTGTATGCATTCTTGCAAAATACGTGGTGGTATTTTGTTTGCTTTTTTTTAAAAAAATTCAGACATATTATGTGCTAGATTTCATTCTGTTTACTACCTTTTCATTCAGCACTCTATTTTTAAGATTTATCTATGTGTATGTGTGTCATCTGTGCTTCTAACTACTCGCTGTACCCTGCTCAGTGTCTCCTCCATATGATACACATCCATTTTTCCAGTGACACATGGACACCTAGATTTACTCTCTCTACCATGGCAGACAATTCTGAACTGACCATCCCTATACACTCCCTCTTTTGATGCCATGTGGTAGTTCTCTGGGATAGTGCCCAGCACCGGGAGCGCTGAATTAAAAGGTGCTTCAGTTGAATCTTCCATCATTCGTGTACAAGTGTTCTTGTTGGGATGAGTTGTTCATTATATATATTCATAAGTCAAGTTCGGTAAGCTCCCTCTAGGCCATTGATGTGCCTAAGACCTAGGAAATGTAATAATTTTATCAAACCTATAAGATATCTTTTAGTTTTGTCGAGGTCAAGACTTTTATAACAAGCTTAAATTTTAAAAATATTCCTGGATCTCAGTAGATGTTCTTTATAAATCTCTGGAGCTTTGAGACAAGTACAACACATATGAATCAAGACTTTAGACTCTCTTCTCAACTGCCAGCACCAGCAAACATTAGCTAATGGATCAATGCTCATTGTCAAACTTTATTTATAAAGGAGCTGCCTGCCAGTCTACTTCTACAACTTCTTTACATCTTGTTCTTCTAATTATTAGAATTACTAATCACAAATCTTACTGTTATATGTCAATCCATAATGCCTCACAATTTCAAAAACGGTCAGGTTCTTCAGCAAGTTTTTTTTTTTCTTTAAGCAGATTGATCCTCCTGCATCCCTTAGTCCTGCCTGGTTGGTTGGTCTTTCTTGAAGGGGATCTGCCTTTGTAATTGTCCCGTTGCACGACTTGGGCCTATGGCAAAACCATGGAAGATGCAAGATTAGCGATGGCTGAGCTAGAGAAAAATGCAGGGGTCTACCCTCTGAGACATCGTGACTTGAGTTGCCTGAGTAACTTTCTTCCAGGTGCACCATCTCATCTGTATCCCAGGAATAATCCAAAATAATTCTCTATGACCACCGAGGCTTTCTCACTCAGAGAATCCACATCCTTCAGGAAGACAGTTTTCCAATGTTCCTATCAAAACTGACCCTCTCAAATGGCCCTTGCCCTGGAATTTACAAGGGACCAGGGTTTGGAAGGGTATTCTAGATCATAGGCATCTGATTTACAGATGCTATTTTAAAAATAGATATTACTGAGGTATAATTTACATAAAATAAAATGCCTCCATTTTAGGGGTACAGTTTAATGCATTTTGATAAATGTATATACACATATAACCGCTACAACAATCCAGGTATGTAATATTTCCATCATTCCTTTGTGCTCCTTTGCAGTCAATACCACCTACCCCAAATCCCTGGGCAAAACTCATTGACATTTTGTCCCTATAGATTAGTTTTATATGTTCTAGAATTTTCTATAACAGTACTTACCCTTTTGTGCCTGGTTTCTTTCATTCAGCATGCTGTTTTTGCGATCTGTGTTGTTGCCTATATCCATAGTTCATTCTATTTACTTCTGAGTGGTACCCCATTATACATATATACCACAAATCATTTTTTCCATCGTGCCTGTTGCTAGATGTGACAATTATCAACTTGTTGCCTTTCAAACTCCAAATTTATTACCTTTCGTTACCTACTCTGTGTCAAAGTGCGATAGCCCCTTTTAAGTATTTCTACTTTGCAGAGAGAACAGTATTGAGCTTCGTCAGTAGATGGTGCTGGAGGGACACTGCAGGTGAAGAAACTTCTTTTCCGGGTCCAGTGTACTTCGCTTCTCTTCTGCAGATAGCACTGCCTTCAAAGACACAGGCATGTGGACATCCACTAGCATTCTGCCCCCACTGTGCATCCGGAGCACACAATGCCTGTAAGATCACAGCCCCAGGCCTAGCCCAGTGCCCACCTCACTCTCATTGTGGACTCTGCCCACGTCAGGCTTGCACCGACTCTGCTGGTGAGCAGGCTCCTGGCTCTCTGTCTTTAGCTGGACGTATGTTTTTATTTCTCCTGATAAACACTTAGGAGTGAAATTGCTATGTCATGTGGTCAGTGTGTAAGAAATTTATAAGAAATTGCCAAACTGTTTAACAAAGTGGTTGTACCATTTTATATTTTCATCAAAAATTCTGCTCCATATCACCACCAACTCTTGATATTGCCAGTCCTTAATTCTAGTGGGTATGCGGTTCCCTGATGAACATGGGTGATGAGTATCTCTTATTGGCAATTTGTGTATTATCTTTAGTGACACGTCTGTTCAAATCTTGTGCCCATTTTCACTTGAGTTGTCTTATTTATTAAGTTATCATCTTATTATGAGTCTTAATGCTGTCTTTCAAAGAGAAGAAATTTTAATTTTGATAAAATCTAATTTATCTCTTTATTTTATTTTAGGGTTAATGCTTTTTATTGAGGTATAATTGACATATAACATTATATTAGTTTCAGGTGTACAATATTTGATTCAGTATTTGTATCCACTGTGAAATGATCACCACAATAAGTCTGGTTACCATCCATCACCATATATAGTTAGAAAAAATATCTTTTTTCTTGCAATGAAGATTTTTAAGATTTACTCTTAGCAACTTGCAGATATGCAATATAGCATTATTAACAATAGTCACCATGCTGCACATTATTTCCCTATGACTATTTTATAACTGGAAGTTTTGGCCCCTTTTGCCCATTTCGCCCACTCTTCTGGCAACCACCAATCTGTTCTCTGTATCTATGAGCTTGGCTTTTGTGTTTTGTTTGTTTTGTTTTTTAGATTCTACATATAAGTGAGATCATATGGTATTTGTCTTTCTGACTTATTTCACTTAGCATAATGTCCTCAAGTGTCATCTGTGTTGTCACAAATGGCAAGTTTTCATTTTTTTTATATTAAACTGTCTCATCCAAAAACAGGGAATGTCTCTTCATTTATTCAGATCACCAATGCTGTTATTAATGTGAAGATTCTTTCTACAGAGATCTTATTGTACATATCATATATCACCTCTTTATCCCTTCATCGGTCAATGAACACTTAGCTCACTTCCACATCTTGGCTATTATAAATAATATTGCAATGAACATTTTTGAATTTTTGAATTAGTGTTTTTATTTTCCTTGGATAAATACCCAGAATTGGAATTGCTGGGTCATATGGTAGTTCTATTTTTAATTTTTGAAGATCCTCCATACTGTTTTCCATAGTAGCTGCACCAATTTACATTCCCACAAACAGTGCACAGGGTCTGCATATAATTGGACCAGGTAATGTCAAGTTGATCTCTGTACTGGCTTCACCAACTATATCTCCATGTCCCTGTCATCATTTAGCATTATCCAGTTTTCTAATTTTGGCGGTCTATTATAGGTATAAAGTGATATCTCATTATTATTTTAATTTGCATTTCTGATTATAGTAATTCTGAAGTTACTTTCATATGCTTATTAGCTTTTGCAGTTTGCTTGTTCATTTCCTTTGACCAGTTTTCCATTGAAGTTGCTGTCTTTTTATTGCTGATTTGCAAGACTTCCTTGTATGTTCTAGCTATTAATGCCATTTTTTGACATTGCAAATTACTATTCTGTAATGTTTATTAACTTTTGTCCATGATGTCATTCATTAAATAGAAATTCTTACTTTTAATGTAATCACAACATAGTTTTTTTAATGTATGATTTGTGCTTTTGAAATTTTAAAAGTTCTTCCATGACTTTAGTTCACAAAAATATTTCTTACATTTTCTTTTATTAATTTTACATTTTACCTTTCAATTTTGGATCTATTAAACCATCCAGGACTTACTTTAGTATCTTGGTTTAGGTAGGGATTTTTTTGTCCAGCTAGTGATGCAGTTTTCCTAATACATATTTTAAACAGTTCTTTTCCCTTATTGTTTTAAGGTGCCCTCTTTGTCATATATTAATTTCTCAGCTATATATGTGTCGATCTTTGAGTCTGCTCTTTTTTTCTTTAAACAGAAGTTGATTTAACCATTCATGGACTTATATTATTGCATATAAGTTGTAGAGTAAGTTTAGTAGAATAAGTAGTTCTTAACATACCAACTGAAAATTTTATTTATGTTACATCGAGTTTATAGATTAGTTTGGGGAAAGTTAATATCTTTACATTAAGCTGTCTCATTCAAGAACAGGGAATGTCTCTTCATTTATTCAGTTACCAACTCTGTTATTAATGTGAACATTCTCTCCATGGAGACCTATGTGTTCTTAAATAATCCCTACTTAATAATGTAAATCGCTATTGTGGATATCACCTGCTTATTTATTGATTATTGCTGTTATAGAAAAATGCAATTGATTTTTGTAAGGTGATCTTTTATCCAGCAACCTTGCTGAATGCTCTTATTAGTTCTAATAATTTATTCTTTTTTTTAATTAGATAGTAATCAAATTATCTATAAATGATAATTTTATCTCTTCTCTTTCAATGCTCACACTTCTTCTTTTTCCCTTTATGGCACTGTACAGGATTCCTACAACTATGTTAAATGGTAGCAATGATAGTGGACCTCTTTGTGTTGATCTTAATCTTAAAGAGAGTGTGTCTAAAGTGTTCCATTAACATAATATTTGCTGTAGGTTTTTTGATATATGACTTTATCAAATTAATAGTTACCTTGACTTTACTAAGAGTTTTTATTATGAATAAGACTAAACCTTATAAAATGCCTTTTCTACATTAGGATAATTATGATTTTTCTCCTTTAGCCTATTACTGTGGTGAATTACAGTGATGAATTTTTCTGATAATAATGAACCATCCTTGCATTCCTGAGATAAATATCATTTGATTATCATTTATTATTTTTTAATACACTGATGGATTTCATAGTTTGTATTTAGGATTTTTGCATCTGCTAAATTCTATCTTCTTAGCATTTACTGTAGATTTTAGAATAGATACTTAGTTCATACTGACATTTTTTAATTTCACAAATTAAACATTGTAGTTTTATAATATAAGTATGTTACTATTCACTAATTTTAAGAACCTATTTCTTTGATCACTTTTTTTTCTTGTATCTCAGCCCTTCCATCTGGGATCATTTTCCTTAATAACAGCAAAAGCATTTACTGTGTGCCAGGCACTGTTCTGAGCACTTTAAACATAGTCTCATTTTAATCCCCCAATAATCCTATGGGGTACAGACTATATTCCTTCTGTCTAAAGGACGTCCTTTAGGATTTCTTTCTCTGGATCCGTTTTTGTTGTTTGTCCATTTTTGGAAATAATTTTGCTGGCTAGACACACAGAAATCCTTAAACTCGTGAGAGTGTATGGGATGTCTCGGGGGGAGAGCATAAGCAGAAAAGAAGTAAAAGACAGAAACTTGGACAGCATCAGAGCTCGTATATTGGTCTCATGAGCCTTCTTTCAAGAGATGGTGCCTACTAAGGGCCAGAGCCAAAGCAGTGGAGGTCACTTGAAAGGTTCTTGAGTTAGAAAATGCCAGCCTTTCCCTAGCAAGCAAGTGCCGTGACCTCTACTTTTCCTTTATCTATTTTTTATACCCCTAGACTCAGTCCTAGGAGGACAATGGCACTGCCCAGAAGTGAGTAAATGTTAACATATCTTTCTGTCCCTTCCTGAAGCAGGAGTGCTCCAGGAGTCAATGATTAATGTAGTTCACAGCACTGGAGGTCTACTTGCTATGTTTATTGCTTGTATCACATGTGGCTTAAATAAACAAGAGTGCCCCAGCCATATGCCGGAGCAGAGCTGCTGGACCCAAGAGCTCAGAAAGAAGTGAACAGTAGATTGTAAACCTTTGCTCCCTCTATGTGGCTCTGGGGATCCCTTGTGGAGTCTGTGGGAATAGAAGCTTTTAGGGCCTGTAAGCAGGGACCGTGGGAGGCAGAGCCTGGAAGTTGCCTGGACCAGTCATTCCATGGCCCTAGACATCACGGTGGCAACAGAGTTCCCAAACAAGAGTCAGAGGCCCAGGTCACATTTTTCCCAGGCCTTTTTCTGAGATATATTGCTCTCTCTTGCCTCTCAGCCAAGGCATCCTCTTCCTCTTTGTTTCAGTCACATGACACCTTGTTTTCTCTCTCCTAGAATTAAGAACCATCTTCAGAAAGCAACACATGAGACCATTTTCGAACTGACTTTAATCATTTTTTGCTGCCCAAATACTGTACATGCAGAAGCCATGTGAAGAATTTTCTCCTCAAGGGAATTGGCAAGAATGTTGTACAGAACAGCCGGCAAGTCCTTCCCAGCCATCCACCTGCCACCCAGGAGCCACAACCAGTTTGGAAAGATGCTGCACATAGAAAACGTATAGAGCACAGATATAAAAGGCTAATTGCTTCTTATCTAAACAGTGTGCTTGTCAGTCCCTATCAGCTATCTCTTTCTTTGCAGGATGCATTTGGAAATTCTAAAAAAGGGGTCCCTGCCTCCCGTGAATTTACATTCTAAAGGAGTGGATAGAAAAATCAGGCCAGCTTTTCCTAAGGAAGCAGCCACTCTGCTTGCTGAGATGTCATCTCGGTAAAAGACATTCTGGAGAGAGGAGTGAAGAAGCGAAATACATGGAAGGGAAATAAATTCTCTCTCTCTTTCCATCAGCGAGCATTTCCTTTAAAATCCTCAGATGTTCAACTCTCTCATGGATGTCATTCTAGAAGCTGAAATGAGGACTGACCTAGCCTCATCTGCTGGTGGAGATACTGACCTTCACAGGATGCAGCTGAGGTTGTGACATCACATCAGCACCTTGAAAACTGTCCATTGTAGATACCCCTTAATTATTTTCATCATTACATAAGAATAAAAGAGAGAGAGCGAGCGAGCAAACCACAAAGAGGTGGAATCAGTCTGTTAGGATTCCCCGAGTTCTTGTCAGAAGTAGCATCTGAGTATGGATGGATGAGGACCTGAACCCAGCTTGGGCACCTGGGGCTGGAAGAAACCAGCCTGTGAAACCAGGTGCCACATGCACCAGGCTTGCAACCCTCATCAGCTCCAGGTCAGACTTTTAAAACCTGAAGGGAACCATGGAGCAACTAGCAAATGCTCTGATTTTGCAGATGAGAAAGCTGAGGCCCAGAAAAGTGAGGAGTCTTGCACATGGTCACAGTTTCTGGCAAACTTTATGGAACAGCCTTTGATGCTCTGTAGCCAGCTGTTCAGGCCACTGGCCAATGGGGCGGATGCTCTGTGGCCCCAGGAATTCCCAGGGCTCATTTCTGTCAGACAAGCTCTCTGGAATCCAGTCCCAGGGACCCTTCCTGGCATTGGCATGAACTTGGGAAGCCCAAGGCCCTTGTCCTTACTGGCCAACTTTCCAACCAAAGCGCTGGAAGTTGCCAAAGCATTCATGCTTTCCAACGAGGACTCACCCCCAGCCAGTCTAGGCCCCTGAGAGGATGCGAGTTTCTCTCTCCTGTGTGGTTTCCCTCACAGGCACAGCCATGCTGGGCCCACAAAAGCCCGAGCTCAGGGTTGGGGGAAGGGGGAGTTGCTTTGCTACATGGAAAGATTAAGCCCTTTGTCAGAGAACAAGGTCCCATCATCAGGCAGGCCAACAAAGTTAGTGCCTAAGGAGGCCAAGTTGCTCTCTTTGGCATCACTGACATTGCTCTGAGATGCTCAGGCACTCTTTCAAAATAACCCTTTCCCAGCCAGACCGGGATAATCCAGCCCCCATTCGGCCTCACCTGATCAGGTGGGGCTCCCCTGCCCTTCATTCACAATCTTTTTGTTTTGCCCCAATCTCTTCTGACCTGAGTGAAAGCAGACTTGAGGGAGAAGGCAGGGGACAACGTGTCCACATTCTCATCTCCTCCCTGATCCTCCAGTGAAAGATAATCCAGTATAGGAAGCAGCATTTTTAAGACCCTCTTTTACTTGCTGGGATGTTGGAGAAGAAAACGTTGAGGAGAGGAAGAGAAAGGTAGGGGTCTGCAGGACAGCGGGCCTCTTCTTTTCCATCTCCTTGCAGCCACTGGAGAAACACTGCTGGACAACCCCCTGGCCCTAAACGTCACACCATCTCTCCGAACTCAGGTGGAGGACACCTCATTACAATATCAAGCAAAGGCAGCAATTTCTTGCAGAATTTGCACAGTGCAGGAAGCAATCAGAGAAACAGAAGAGCAGCCTTACTGAAGCCCTGCTGCTTTCTGGGCCAAGGAAGATGGGGAATCGGAGGTATGAGGAGCTCTGGAGCCCCAGGGAAGGAGTGCAGGTCTCCTGGGCAGCAGGGCACGGAGCAAGAGCCTTGGTTGGGTGTCAGGGCTCCTGGTAACGCAGTCTAAGGTTGTGCTACATTTCATTTCCAAAGAAGTACCCTTGGAGGGTTCTATTGTCTTTAAAAGGGGTGGGGGAGGCTTATGCTCTCCTCAAGGCTGGCAGTAAAGAGCTCAGGTATGCTTGCCCTGGCGGGTGTCATGCCCTGGGGAGAACTGGCTTGACCTCGGTGTCTAACCGGCAGTGGTCCCAGGAGTGATGAGCTGCATGGGCGCCCACTCTCTGGAGCTTCTAGGTTCTGCCTCAGCCAATCCTGGCAACGCATAGCAAGAGCCTCCTAAGTGCTCCTTTCCTAAGAGAGCTGGGTGGTGGAAGAGACTGGATGGGGAGTAGTTTTGGAGATGGTTCTCCCCTGAAGGATCAATCCCCCATGTCAAACCAAGATTTGGCCCATTTAGTTGAGCCTGATTCATACCCAAGGCCCATCGTAGGCTTCCCTGTAGGGAAAGAGTCTATGAAAGAAGTGGAACAGATTGAACAGAGCCGAAATGTGAAGACAGATGCTCTGAATCATTCGCTATGGTTCCTGCCCACAGCCCAGCATCGCTGCAGGGCCATTTCTGTCTCTGTCACATCTTCCACGAATCCTGCCTGAGCAGAGGAAGATGAAATGACAGAGATCCCCCGCCTGTAGTCACCTGGGTTTCACCTGGGGCAAGAACCCATATTGGAGTCAAGATACTGTACCGGGCACTGAGTGGTCTCAGGTGAGGGAGCATTCTTAGAGGATCATGTTCCTTCCTTCCCCACCATCCTCTCTTCAAAGGACAGATGCTACTCCCACCCCAGCCCCTGCCCAGGGAAGGCTAGGAGTCTCACTTGAACTCCCTCCTCTCCGGGGACAGGCTAGCTCCAGAGGAGCTTCTCAGACAAGCTCCTACATCCTGGAAGCTGAGAAACAAACCCTAAATCCAGCCAGTCACCATCACACGCAGCAGCCTCATGCAACTTCACCCGCATGGGGGAAAATCCAGGTAAGGGTTAGTCACTTATTTGGTGTAAAGGGTTAAAAAGAATAATTCCCAAGGTCAACTTGGGGGCGGGAGATTACTTCCCATGAAGTGGAAGTGGGAGTGGCCCAACTCCTGGGCAGTTTTGGCAGCTGAGGACTGCAGGCAGCTCAGCCCCTTACCAACACGTCAGGCCCTGCCTCTGGCTGGAACTTGCCCTATGCTAACCTACCTTCTGGCAGAGGCAAGGGGAACCGGCCTCCAGCTACCCAGCAGCAGCCGCTCTGCTGGCAGCTCCTACTTTCTCTTGTGACCTTTCTGGGTCCCTGGAGGAATGAGAGTGATCTCCTTCAGTGACACCCCCCATTCCCTGGGGGTGACTGCATGGTCTGAGGATCACCACTCAATGCTACATCAACAGATATCTACACTACCACAAATAATCCTACCACCCCAAGGTGCATTTCCACACCATCCTGAGGGTGACTTCTGTCAAGGTGAATACATCACAGACAGGACATAAAAATACCCTTCTTCAAGTGAGTTTCCTCCCTCTCCCCACCCACCCTAGGATCAAAGAGTACAGAGCCCTTTGCTTCATTTTAGAAGCATGAGAAAAGCATGCATTACTCAGTCCCGGCAATGGGAGAGTTTCTGCAGAAAGAGAAGACAAGACCCAGCTGCCTCCTCCCTCTCTTCTACGCACACGACAGTTCTGGTCTGTGATACACGTTTGGAGGCTCCAGCAGGAGATGGGAGCCCAGGAGCTCACTGTGTTTGTCTCTTTACTGCCCATATTACCCACTCGTTGTCTGTGGTCGGAACTGATGGGGTCTTGGCTTCTTCTCCATATTTCTTGGGCGAGAGGGTACTGGGCTCTGGCTTCAGCTGAATGTGGATCCCGCCAGAAAAGGAGGCCTTTTGGCAACAATAGCTGTATCTCCAGAGACCTCCACCTACACCCCTCCCTTGGAATCCACTTCCATGCCCATCCAGCTTCGGTTACAGATGGTGCCCAAGCGCTCAGGCCTGGAGACCTCTCCACCGCTCCCCTGGGTCGCTCCCCCACCTGGTGTATGTGGTTGGTTAGTCACTGCAGCATTGGGGGTGATGTCTGGGAAGAGGCAGAGAGAGCCTGCCCCATACCTTGACCCCTCCAGCCATCTCTTTCTTCCCCACCAGACATGGACCCAAGGTCTGCTATACCTGTCTCCTGGGCAACCTCTCACCTTTCACCCTAGACTCGAGGAGGGAGAAGGACTAGTCTGGGCATTCCTGAGCCAGACTTCAGGATTCCCAGCAGACATCTCACAAGATCCAGTCCGGATATTGGTCCCCACCCACGAGGCCCAGCTATCAAATCAAGTCAGAGTTAGAGTAGACTGGGGAAGCTCCAATCAGACAGGGGTGGAAAGCAGAGGCAGGTAGGTGCCTGAAGCAGGCCGCTCTCCAGGGGGCAGCGGTGGAGAGCAAAGGGTCAGGGAGGCTGAGACAGGTGAGTATTGCTTGTACAGAGCTGGTGACTGTGGCAGTCTAGAGTCCAGAGCCAGGCTGTCCGTGGAGCCAAGAGGCTAGAGCCTACATGAGTCTGAACTCCCAGACAGGGACCCCGGTCTGGGAATGAGCCAAAAATAAGCCCCAAACGATCACCTTCATGCAGCTAATCCCCAAAGGTCAGGATTCTCAACAGCGACTCAGAGCAAGTCAGCCCCCTCCCTCCTTATTTCAACAAATGGCCCTACCTTAAGGACCTCCTCACAGGCCAGGCCCCACCAGGATGAGCCCAGCAGGG
This sequence comes from Pteropus medius, assembly GCF_902729225.1. Classification (NCBI taxonomy): domain Eukaryota; kingdom Metazoa; phylum Chordata; class Mammalia; order Chiroptera; family Pteropodidae; genus Pteropus; species Pteropus medius. Next base: position 727,366 of record NW_024346824.1, read on the forward strand.
GACAGGGCCACCCTCGGGGCCTGGGGAGAACATAGGTGCCTCCAGGGACTGTCTGCTATGGCAGATTACATCCCCTCTGAGGCCAGCCTCCTGGATGTCAACACCCTACCGTCCGCACGTCCCGGGGTCCACTGGGAGAGCTCCTTTGGCATGTCAGAGGTGAGGAGGCTTGGAGGGACACAGGAGGTGAAGAACAGTGCTATGGAAGGTACTGGCAATTCCCTCTAAGGTATCTGGCCAGCAACCCTGGGAACTAAGACCTCCCCGTGTTTGGCCTGTATAGGAAGGAGGTGGCTCCAGCCCAAAGGAGGAAGCAATCTCCAAGCCCTCAGCTTCCCAGGCATCTTTGCTCCCAGGGCCCTGGCCAAAGCACTAGACGAGCATGCTACATGCCGCAGATGCATTTAGTGGGAAAAGCTGCCAGAGTGCTTGGTAGGAGGAGGGTCGTCAGGGTTCCCAGAGGGACCTCAGTGTGGCCAGCTGCAGTGGATGCTACATTCCTCAAAAAAAGCAGCAGTGCTGGAGAGGCAAAGGTGGAACAAAGAACAAGACAGAAAATTATGCAGGGACCACTAAGAGGCATAGGCAGGGACGCACGGGCCCCACCCTGCACACTGGACCAGGCAGGATGGACCAATGGCCATGTCCCCCTCTTCCATCCCTGGATTGAGGGGGAGTCATAACCACACAAGACGCCTTTGGGTTTCTTTTCAACAAGACACAGAGACATAGATTCCAGCCCACGTAGTCACCAAGACTGACTATACCCGGACAGATGAACGGATATAACATGGTCACACACAGACACACAGACACACAGACACACACAAACACGTGTCAAGTACACTTACACACACACCACACACACACACACACACACATACTACAGTCTCCACTGCCAGCTGGGACGGGCCCAGTAGCCAACAGGCATGCAGCAGGGTAAAGGGGCCAGAAAGACGTGACTATGTACAGGGGAGGAGGTGGTGGGCCAGCAGGCACCCCTTCCCACACTGCATCCCGGCCTCTTCCTGAGGTCCTTAGGAGCACGAGGGGCTGGTGGCACTCTCCAGGGAGGACTGGGACAGGCGTCTGGTGAGGGATCCGAGCGTAGAGTCTGCCACGGAGGACGTGGGGAAGAGTTTGTACCAGCCGGTGACGGCGGCACTCAGGTCCAGCTCATCCAGCATGATCTGGGCCATGCCCATGAAGCACTTGTGGTCCATGCGGCCGTAGTCTCCCCAGACGATTACCTGCCAGTGGGGAAGAGGACAGAAGCTGAGCCACCTCCCCGACTCCAGGCTGGGCAGTGGGCCCAGGAACCTACAAATTTTGCCAGGGCACAGATGGGACAGAGAAAGCCAAACCTGGATTGATTCCAGGTAATAACTTACTGATGAGCTCTTAAGAAGTGCCAGGCTCCATCCTATGGGCCTTAAATACATCATCTCAATTGTTGCAACCATCTAGGCAGAGGTGCTGTGCATTATTATTCCCACAAAGAAGAAACTGCTGCTCAGAGAGGCTAATTAAGTAACCCCAAAATACACAGGACTTGGTGGCAGAGCCAGATTGGAACCTGGGTCTGACTTCCAGAGCCTCTCAGTATCCAGATGATAGTCATCCCCAGGATGGAGCACAGTGAGAGTTCAGGATGTAGGTCACAGTTCCTGCTCTGCCACAAGCACCTTGCCCTCACTGGACCTCAGTGTTCACACCCATAAAAGTGGGTGAGGGGAATAGATAACTCAGTGATTTTCAAACTCTTGTTTTGTCGATGAACCCTTTTCTCAAAACGGAATCCCAATATATATAAAAACAGACACCCAAGACCACCCTTTCCCCCACAGATCCCCAAGGTCCCTCAGTTCTTACTGTTTGCAACTCCAGGGGCCCCTGCTATGAAACCACCTCAGCCCAGAGAACAGCCCTAGACAAGAAGTCACACAGCCCAGACAATCCCCAGCTCAAGCCTCTCCTCTGCCACCTCCATGGCCTAAGGCAAAGTCAACGGCCTCCACCACCACCACTGTTAAGGTTTAGTGAGTAGCTGTCTGTGTGCCAGGCGCTGTGTGAGGCCCTCTGCATGCGTCTCTCATTTAATCTTTACAACATACTACAGTTGGTAAGTGATCAAGCTGGAACCTGAACCCAGGACTGAACCCAGAGGCCGACCACCACTGTGCTCTGTCCCCATATAACCCCTTATGCACTTCAGGCACTTCATCCATGAAACAAGCATGACGAGCCCTCCCTCCCAGGACTGTGGTGAAGTGTGTTGTCACTCTCACGTAGTTGGGGTGAGAGTCACCCGAACCTGGGCTGAACTTGGCTTTCCAAGTTGCTAGCCAAAACCTCCAGCTAATCACTCCATCTTTACGAGACTGCGTCCTCATTTGTAAAATGGAGAGAATCATACCTGCTTCATGGGATCATCTCAAGGACAAAGTTAGGTCACATTTGGAAAGCACCTACCACAGAGCTTGGGGTGAAGCTGAAGCACAATAAACACCAGCACCAGCTGGAAGGGGGAGGTGCTGGTCAAACAGATCCTGCTTCTACCTTCCAGTGGTGCAACCTGGGGGCAATCGAGTTATCCCCCAAACCTTAGTTTCCTTATGAATCAACTGGGGGCAGTAATGCCTCACTAGGTTGTGAAAATAAATAGGTGATGTGTACTAATGCATCTGGCATTAGCACCTGGCCCAGAAGAAATCATAAATGAAACAAATTTTAAATTATGACTTGCAGTCTTTGCGAGTCACCCCGTCATACTCACCTGCAGCACCCTGCCCTGGGGCCCCTCATCAAAAAGCAGAGCCTGCTGGTATAGGGGGTCACAGGTCTTCTTGGCCACCTTTGTTTTCTTCTTGGCCAAGCAGGCCCCGTTCTCAAGCAGGTAAACCTTGATATAGGTAGCTGAGGGATAGGAGAAAGCACAATGGGAAGGGAATCAGGAGGAACTGCTGTGGCCTGCCCCATTCCCAAACTCCAGGTCATCTTGGAGGTGGGCAGGGTGAGCAGGATGAGCTGCCCAGTGGACAGCAGGTGGAAGAGACTGACTCCAATACTGACTCCTCCACCTTCCCCTACCCCCATCCCTGTTCACTGGCCTTCTGGGCAAGCCAGGACTCCGGTGTTGAGAATACTGACTTAGGTGAATGGGGAGCTGAGGACTCGCTAGACCAAGAGCTCAGCTACATACCCCTCCCTGGAAAGACCCCCATGTCCAAAATCTCTCTTGCAGCTGCTCGTCCTCACCTGGGAGGGATTTGGAGCCAGGTTTGGGGGTCAGGCCCCGAGCCTCGATCACTTCCACCTCAAGCTGGCCGCTCCGGTCCATGATGGCAATGTGCACGTCTCCTGTGAGGGAGAAGAGGGACAGTCCAGCCAGAGCCAGACCAGGGGCAGGCCAGCAAGCTGCTGTGCAGAATGCCAGTCTGCAGAGGACACCACAGCATTGGAAAGGGCACAATATAGAGAAAATGGCATGTATAAGAACTGTCCCCATGAGACCACTTTAAGGTAGCTGGGAAATGCTTTGCTAGGTCAAAGCATCATGCCCCCAGCGGGGGTGGGGGCATGACCCTCAAGGGACACGCTTGGGGAACAACAAATGGCTGCCAAACTCCTATCTAAGTCTGGTTAACTGAAGGGCTTCTGCTGTGCTGAGCAAAATAGGCACATTTGGGGACACAGCTTCACGTCAGGAAGATGGAGGGAGGGCTGTGGGCTCAGTGGCTCTCATTTACCTTCTACACAGCTGCCCTCGGCCACTCCTCTAAACAAATGTCAAACAAATATTTAAAAAAATATCAGTTTAAAGAGATGCTGAGATATAAGCCCGCCCAGGACACGAGGCCCTCCCTGGGAATGAGGGTCTGCTTGTACCCGTGCAAAAAGATGGAGAGAAGGCTGGCAGATTTCCAGGGAGCAGAGAACTGAGAACCCCTCACTGTGCTCTCACAAAACGGATAATCTGCTGGAACAAGTTCTATGTGTGGAGTCTTGTTAGTTATCTGATTTCTGCAACTGTTAGCTTTGTTCAACCTGAGTTAGCAGAATTTGAAATTACATATTAGTCATTTGAAACAGCCTTCAAAGAAGTGCAGAATCATAAGCTTGGTGCAAAAAGATTAAAATAGGCTAGACTTTGGGTTCAGCTACCCATTTTAGATTCTCTGAGACATTATGCAATTGTTTGTATTTGCATACTTGGGAAGATGGGGATTTATTATTTTTAGGAGACATTCTGGAATTCATCCCCCTCCTCCAGCTAATCCTGACCTCCCCATGGGGAAGAGAAGGTGGGTGACTCAGGAATTAATTTCCTCCTTGTCTCTCTGAAACATCTCTAAGATGGTCAAATGCAAACCTGTCCTTCCCAGTTTTGGACACCAGAGGGCACCACATGCATAGTTCTAGGCTGTGATGGCGCATTTGCCTTGTAGAAGGGGCTGATACCTCTCACCGCCTCTCAGCCTTTGGCTGGGCCCAGGGCTGGGAAAAGCAGACCTCTGAGGCCCTTAAGAGTCTGAAAGCAGGGGCTGGGAATTAGCCAAATCTAACCCAAGAGTCGGATAAGAGCTGATGCTCACCCTCCGAGGGTCCCCATGGACCCCTCTTCCAGCAGACAGAGGCTCTTGTGTTAGCACATTCAGGAAGACAGGGCAGTGCAGTGGGAGGAGCCCTGGCCTGGAATAAAATCCCAGCTCCACTGTATCACTCACAGCAGGACACTGTCTGCACTCAGCTTGCTCATTTGCTGTGAGGTCAGTGCTGATGTGTGGGTCAGACACTGTTCAAGTCAGACACATGGAGAGGAGGATGGAGATGAGGAGGCATCTCTGGGGTAGCTAGGTCTGGGAGGAGCTGCTTGAAGCCAACACAGTCAATATCTAAAGGAGAGGAGGGAGCCAGAACTGCAGCTAAGAGGACCAAGTATTGACTTCAGGAAGTACTTCCTAGCTGTAGGGAATATAGATGAGAAAATTACTAAAAGGCTTCTAAGTGCCAGACACCGTTAGCAGTAAATAAGGCATAGTTCCTAAGGAGTAAATGAAATACTTCATGCAAGCATGGGGGCGGGGGGAACTCAATAAACTGTTGGATTGCAGAATTAAGGCAGGTATAAATCCCATTTTACAGGTGAGGAAACAGCCTCAAGGAAGGGACTCGTGCAAAGCCACACAGAGAATTGATGCTAGAACAGACTCCATAAAAGTTAATGCCGTGAAAATTTTTGTTCACCATTTTGAGTCCAGCACTTAGCACTGCTGGGTACACAGTAGGTGTGTGAGTGTGTGGTGAAGCAAGGGAGGGAATGTGCTAGAAAATCTGTTGCAGGATAGCCTTCCTCTTTGAGGAGGGGCGTATTGACGAGTGCTATGCTCACTACTTCTCGTTGGCACCAAAGCCTGAGCCAGGGCTCATTTCTGCTGCTTGGGTCACACAGGGCCCTCATGGGGCTTACCCTTTCTGCTGCATGGCTGCCATTACCCAACTCGCCCTGCCCTCAAGAGGACTCACCCATTGGTGGCGTTGCCAGTGTCTGTCGCCCCACAATCTGGGCTGGTCCCAGCCCATCCAGGAAATCGCTGAACTGGCTTTCAGCCCCTAGCCGGGTGGTGGGGAAGATGAACCTGGGAAAGGAGGCAGAGGGGCATGTGAGCGCATCTGGCTGGTGGGATATAGTGGCTCTGCCTCTTGGGCCCTGGGCACACTCCTCTGTGCCTCAGTTTCCCCTCTACATAGTGTGCATGTACTACTGTGGCTGAGGACAAACAGACTGCATGTTTCTGCACATTAAAGAAAAATATTTGGATGTCACTTGAAAAAAGAGACTAATCAACGTAATGTAATGATGGTATTTAATCCTCAAGCTCCAGGATTCCTTAGGTGACCCTTAAAAGGCAGGGCTTGCTGGACACCTGTGCCCTCACCAGGGCATATGAATGCCAAGAACCAGAGACATAGGCCAGGAATGTCAATGCCTGGAGCAAGTTCCAAGAACTGAGGTTTAGTTTATCCTAAGTTTGAAATCAAGTCAATAGCATGAGGTGGTGCCCAAAACAGCTACTGAGACCAAAATAACACAATTATAGGGTTGAGATTAATGACGAGTGATGGTAGGTGGTCCACAGTTGTAGGGGGGCCTGGAAATAGTAACAAGAAAAACTGATGATTATTGAAAGTTGGCCAGATGCCAATAGCACACTGAAGGCTCTATGTGCACCATATAATTTAATCCTTACAACCACTCTGTGTGGCAGGAACGATTATCCAATTTTACAGATGAGAAAACAGAGGTTTCAAGAGGTAAAGACTTGCCTGCAAAACAGAGATGATGCCCAATTCATGTAGGGTTATGGTGAGGGTTAGGGCGGATGGTGTATGAAAAGTTCCAGACAGAAAACAATAAATGGTGGTTATCGTTGGCATTATTATCATCAAAGGAGAAATGCTACTTGCTCATGTTCTCAAGCCTAGGTGTTCTGGGTGTGGCCAGTCGAAAAAAGACAGATGAGGGAGGGCTGACCCAGGTCTGTTCATGGGATACAGTGGACCGAACAAAGTCCTAAGATCTCTTGGAACAGCTCAGACTCCTGGTTGACAAAAGGCTGTCCCAGAATGAGTCCCCTGCTGGACAGCTTGGCCTTGCGTCCCCCTTGGACAGTGACAGGAAGGAAGGGAGATAGGCTGCAAATGCTATTGGAGAGGGCCTGGGTGTTTCTCTGCACTGCCCAGGAAGGGGCTCTGAGGCTCACCCCCTGTTATTGGCCACAGTCAGCAATAGCCTAATATCATATTCTTAGGATAATGGTATCGGAGAAGGTTAAATAAAGAAATGTAGACTCTGGAAGTCCCAGAATTTCAGGAGCTTGGTACAGAGAGCGTAGAGATTATGAACAAGGGTTATAAAGTCAAATGGCCTTAATTCAAATCCTGACTCCACCATCATTTAACAGTTGTGACCTTAGTTCAGGTACCTCTCCTTTCTCCCATGCCTCAGTTTCTCAGGTAGTACCGACATCTCTCAGGGGTGTTGTGTTAAATAAGACAGTTTTTGTTCTGCTAGTGACTGGTAGATCCCAGAGTAAGAAGCACTGATCTGAACTGCCCAGTGATGCTCTGCACATAGTTAAGACACAAGAAACGCTAGTGGCTGCTCGCATTCATGAACGTAGGCATGGTCACGAGATACGTGATCATAGAATCTTAAACAATAGAGCTACATAATCCTGAAATCATTGTATCTTAACGAAGCCAAATCATAAAATCTTAATCATATGACCATAGCTTCATAATTCAGAAGAGATCTGAGGGAATACCTAAGCTAACGACTTTCAAATTTTTGGCTGTGACCCACACATGAATGTAAGAAATACACTTAATGTCATAGACCTATGTGCATCCATAGAGTCAAAATACTGAAACGAAAGTTCACGAGGTAATTCATCCTTACTCTATAGGATACATTTGAATTTCTATTTCTTTTTTTAATGCAGGTTTTGCTCCACTAAACTGCTTTTACTTCTTTCTTATGAGTCATCGCCCACAGTTTGAAAGACATGAGCTAGTCCGATCTCCTAAGCTCCAAGCAAGGCGACTTGTGAGGATTCCATTTATCTGAGCCATAAAAATGGTTTTAGATGAAAAGGATTTTAGAATCACATTTTCCTTTTGAACCCTCTCCTCTGGAGCGGGGTAGCATGTAGGTGCTGGGAGGCGGGAGGCGTAGAACAAACAGAAGGGATGAACTGTTCCTGGGCCACTGGGATATTCAGATGAGAAACAGCAACCTGGAGCAATAGCCAGACTGGGGCCCAGGCACAGGATGTCCGGGGGGAAGAGGATGGAGGGAGGCAGGGACACAGAGGAGCCCAGACATCTGGGCTGGAAATCCAGCTGGAGGTTTTCTTGCCCTGCGGCTGGCTCGGTGTAGCGGACCAAGGAGGAGGGCAGGGACCACGGTGGGGTGGGCTGAACGCACGTGCCGTCGGAGCTGTTGCTGTTGGTGCTCCCATCGGTGGACTCTCGGCTGCCCTGGCGCGTGACCCGGCTCCGCATCTCCACAGCGATTCCTGTCTCCGTGCTCCGCCGGATGTTGCTGCGCAGCTTCTTGGTCGCCCCTTCTGTGAGGCCCCAAAGCACAGAGAGAGAACAAGGTCAGATCACTGATGAGCTGCCCAAAATCACCCTCTTGGGAAGGGGCATGATGGGTAGGACTGTGACTGGAGGCGGGGCCATTGCTGAGATGACCTCTAAAGCCGGTCTGCAGCCTGCCCCCCTGGCCCTGCTCAGGGCAGTGGCACACACAAAGCAGGCTAGGAAGCTGGATGGGGGCAGAGTTGGGATGGTGGGGCTGGGGTGTGCTGAGAACCAGGTAGAGTCCTTGCCCGGCAGTGCTTGGCCCTCCGCCTCCCCCTTGCCAGGCTTCCCTGACAGCCACCTTCCCACTTAATTTCAGCCCTTAACCCAAAGGACTTGTTCTTGCCTCTCTCTTCTAGAAAGTTTGCCTTCAGTGGGATTCCAAGATTTGCTTCCCCTTGTGCATCTTATCACACTCAGAGCTCATAACCCACCTCTCTGATACCTTCATGGGCCCTATAAAAACCCCATGTGAAGCCTGGCCACTCTCAAACATGCATTCTCAAGGTGGGATTCCCCATTAGGGAAGCAGGACTGAGAGAGGGTCGGCTAGGTTGACCTGAACTGACTTTGGCTTTGAGAGAGAAGTCTGCAGAAGAACCCTAGAAGGTATGCAGGGAGCGCTCACTCCCTGTGTCACTGTGCCTCCTGTTCAGAGCAACCCTCTAGCCCTACCCCAGCACCCCTCCTCAGCCTTGAAGGGAACATGGGTACTTTGCCTCTCCTAGTAGCACACCATCCTGCTTGGGTTTCCATGGCAACCTCCTCAGCATTGCAGTGTGGTCCCTCTAGACACCCTCTCCTCCTGGGGCAGGGGTTGGGGGAGCAGAAGATGTGTTGAGGGTTTACAGGACTCCCCCTGCAGAAGCTTGGCTGCCCGAAGAGCTTGATGGGAAGGGAAGTGATGCTCAGAGAGAGACTGTATCAAAGGAGCCATCTGCTGTCACTGATTAGAGACCCAGGCAAATTAAGAGTGACGTTGCCTACAGGGATGAGGAGAGCCTGGGGGTGGGGCAGGATGTGCAGCACCCCCTTCCCAAAGCAGTGGGGAGGGGGGAGCTTGTTACCCTGGCAGCCCCTTCTTCCACCTACATCTAATAGTGGGTTGGGAAGGGGATTTTGAAGATCCTGGCCTGAGAAAAGGGTGACTTTATTTCTCCTGCTTTGTCCTACTTATCTTTTAGAAGTCCCACTGAGGGAGGGAAGGCTGAGAAGGCTAGCATCACTGGTGGATGAGATGGGGGGCTGGAAGTGGGGGTGGTAGTGGGGAGGAATGTCTTCTCTGAAACCATCCCAGCTTCCAGGATATTGGAATAGCTAACTATCCAGTAATTAATGGGACCATCGATATGTCTGTCTGCCTGCCTGTCTGTCTTACACACACAGTCACATTAGCTCATGCATACTTCTTTCATACCAATAGGCATAAGAAGACACACACCAGTGCTCATAATCACATTTATGAAGACAATGATCTCATATACAAGGTCATGTGTATGTTCATACAACAGTCACAAATGGTCCTACCAGGTCTTAGTCATACATGCACATGACATACTCTGCCACATAAATGTGACCTTCACACGCTAACACTTGGAGTTGAACCCATCTCACACACACACACACACACACACACACACACACACACACACACACACACACACAGATGTAAACCCACAAACAGTGTGTAACCTACCACACACAGGGCTGACAATAATGGTGGGTGTCGGGGGACTTGTCCTGTCCCTGGCTCCTAACTGTCAATCTCCTCTAAGCCAGTTAGAAGACAGGTAGGTCTGTGGGAGCTGCACTTTACCCTCCCTTCCCTGGAGTGCCCCCCACAACACACACCGAGTTGAAGACGGAGCCTCACCACCATGTGGCCCCAGTCCCCGCTATTCTAGAGCTTGAAAAAGCTTTGACCCATTTGGGAGAAAATTTACCTTCTTTGATCAGACCTGCCCAACCCACTGTGAGCCCTTCGGTAGAGGAGTCATAGAATCCTGAAATGTTAGACACTTCAGCTAGCCCCCTGCCCCTGCCACTTCACAGATGCGGAACCTGAGGCCCAGGGTCCCATAGGGCTGGGGCTAGACCCCAGGCCCACTGACTCGCAGTCTACTGACATGCTACTTCTCACTCCCCTCCACCACCTCCACGTTGGTTTGAGATGTGATTCAGCAGAGATTAAACTCCATGTCTTCTGGATGGGGAGAAAACCTTAGAGAAAATTTCTTCACTGTTTCATATCTGTCCAGTCTCTAAATTCTGTTGATCTGGGGGAGCAACTTTATGTAGCGTCTCTCTCTAGAGAACCAGGCCAAGTTGTTTGCAATAATTCTGTGGTCTCTGGAGACTGAAAGATTCCAGGAACCATCCCATTTGTCCCACCACATACAAGGGAGAGGCAGTTACAGCTCCCAACAGCACTCCCCACGGCATCTTCTGGAATGACCCAGAGTCCAGAGCCCAGGAGGGTGGAGCTGCTGTCCTTGGTACTGAAAAGAGGAATTCCATTTGAGCAGGGGCTGGGACGGCCCAGGATGGCCCTGTACAGACTTGGCCTAGGGCTAGGCCAGAACTCACCTGAGTCCTGGGACCCCAATGCTCTGACCCCACCCTCCTCACTGCTCCCACAACTTAGAGAACGTTAGATCTAGAAGGAAGCTGGGAGAGAGTCTTTTGAGCTCTATTTTACAGAGGAAACAGACCCAATGGGAAAGTGACTTTTCCCAAGGTACCGTGAGGAGTTAGAACCAGGACTAGTCCTCTAAAGTTTCGGGGTAAATTTTTGAAAGCCACTCTAGGGCAGTGTGAGAAATAAACTAGAAGGGGCATCCAGGAGATCAGAGAACTAGAGCAAAGGCTGGTCCAGGCAGCTTTAAAACACAAAAGAGAGGATGGGCAGAGCTCGAGCCAATGCAGGGTATGGATAAACCAGGAGAAAGGAGGCCCCCGGGAAGGCAGACCCAGAGCCCAGAAGACTGGGTCCAGGAGAGGAGTTCCTCCCCACTTCGCATAGCCCAGCCCTGCAGGCAACTGAGCCATCCCACCTGGGGGCAGCAGGGGACACTTTGCTAAGATCTTTTCCCAGAACGAAGTTGCCATGGCTGAGACCCACGGTGAGTCATCCCCATACATTCCTCTGGGGCCAGACTATGCTACTCAGGATGGGGCTCCAAGCCGGGACTGGCAACCTCAAGGCCTGGGGGGGAAAAACATGGGGACAAGGAATTATAGATGGGAGAGGAATATGCTCCAAGCAAGAGGCAGAGCTGTGAAGGTCAGAAAACTCACCTTTTTTGGCCCTACTATGTGACTGTGGGTAATAATAATAACCCCGACAGTGTCCCAAACATCTACTATGTACAAGGCTGACTGCCTTCGCATCTCCTATCTCGTTTAATCCCCTGGGCAACTCTGCAAGGCATGTGTTATTGTTCTCACTGTCAAACAAGGAGGCAAGCTCTGAGAGGTGAAGTAACTTGCCTGAGTCACCCAGCTAGTAAATGGCAAGGTGTGGCTCTGAAGGCCACCTTGAAGTCATTTTCCAGGGAAGTGCCTTCTGCTCTTCAGGCTCAGATGCCTCATCGATAAAATGAGTCCATCAGACTAGATGATCTCAAGGGGCCCTTCCTGCACTGACATTTAGTGATTGGATGATTCATAGAGACCTTCGATTAGAAGGGGATCGAGGTAATTCCCCTGGCTCTGGCCCCAGGCCTTCAGCCGTACCCTCGCATACCACTGAAACAAGTGATTCAGAGCCCCACCGCTCAGCTCCCCTCAAGACTGGAGGTCTCCCTGGTGCCCGCTCCAGTCCCTGCCTGCCGACTAGAGTCTAGGAAGGTGGACGGACCGAGGCAGATCACTGAAATATCTCCCAGTGACTCAGGCTCCTGATCTGGCTTTGAAAGACTGTCCATACAGATCACTTTGAATACGGAGAACCCTTTGGGTCTGAAGCTGACTCAGTGGAGATCAGCCGGGCTTGGTCTTCTGAAGTCCAACACCTCCTTGATTTAATCTTAATCCTCCAACCTTAATCCCACCTCTTGGTCCCGTCCCAGCCCAACTCCTGGATCCCCAGGTCCCCATCTTCCTGACTCCCTACTGTCAGGTCTACACTGCATATTCACAGAGGCTATGCCCACCCTGGGGCACTGAGAACTGCAAGCCCCTTCCTCATTTAGCATTTCCGTGAGCCAGAAACCACATTGCAGCTTGAGTGCTAGAAAAGACCATCCCACATGCTACTGTGGAGGGCTTTGTAAAAATCTATTTTAAGGCCTGGAAAAGTCCCCCACCCCCAGCCCCAACTGGGAGTCTTGATGAGCGTTCTCCCCGGATCCTCCGGCACCCCCGCCCTCACCACCCCATCCAGCTGCCTATTTGAAGGTTTCTTGGGGAAGTTGTTACTCTGAGAAAAATAAGCAGGAAAAGATTTTAATACACAACCAGCTGGTGTCTGGGCTGATGCCACAAAGTAAGGAGGTCTTGGTGGGGAGGGCTGGCTCCTCTGTGATGTGGGGTCCGGGTGTGACTCTATATGACCAGGTGGTCACCCACCAGTCTGAGGATATCAGGGATTCCATAACTAGGTGTCTGTGAAAGCATATTTATCAGGATATAGCTGGTAAGGTGTGTGAATGCGGTTTTTCATGAGGTATGTACATACGCGTGTGCGACGTTTCTGTGATCATGGGCCATGTGTAATGGAGCTTCTATGATCTGGGTCTGTCTGTATCAGAGGACTATGTTGGTGTGATCTGCATGACTAGCGTTGTTTGTGACCATGTATAGTCTGACTGGCTGTATTATCCTTTCCTGGCAGTAGGGCAGTGTCTTATCTGAGTAACAGAGCACACTATCTATGTGACTATGCGAGGCATGTGTCTTAATGTGTGTATGTCTCTCTTGTGACTTTGTAATGTATGTGTGTGACTATGCATCTACATTTGTGTGGCTCTTTGTACTTAGGAAACAGAGATTACAGGTGAGACTGAGTCTTGTGGACGTGTGTGTCTGTGAAGTTGTGTCACTTAGCACAGTGCCAAGTAATAAATACTTGCTGATTAATACATCAGTTTGTGCATGGAGGCAGCAGAGTATAATGGTTAGGAGTTCGGTAATGGTAATGAACTCAGAAGCCCAACTGCTGGGGTTTGAATCCAGGCTCTACCACCTACTTGCTATGTAGTTTGGGGCATCTTACATCTTACTTCCCTTCTGTGTGCTTTAGTACATGCCTCATAGAATGACATGATGGTTCAATGGGTCAGGACGCATACTGGACTTAGAACAGTCCCTGGTATATGGTAAGTGCTACATAAGTGTTTGTGGGTGTGGCCATGTACACCCATAAGGACAGTTCCTGGATGCCCTGTCATTGCAAGGTGCCCCACCCCGGCCCTTTGGTGTCCTATGCCCCCTTACCAGGCTGGGGGAGCTGGAGTGTGCTCTTGCTCCACTGGGTCAGGCCCACGATGGCCACCATCTTGGCCCCAAGGCTGCTGCGCCGCTTCTTGGCAGTGGTGACCCCTGTCCCACCCCCCGCCTGCTGGGATCCGCATATTTCGCCGCTGATGCTGGAGCTCCGAACCACATTCCTGGAGCCCGCGGCTGAGGCTGGACCCGGCTCCCCGTTAAACATGGTCTGAGGAGCAGCGGGGCCTCAGGCAACTCTGTGGGGGAGACAAAGAGACAAAGAGACACATCAGACCCCAGGCCACTCTACTGCAGTCACTACTTCCTAGCTGTGGGACCTTGCGCAACCTCTCTGAGGCTGTAAGAATTTAATGACCAAATAAATGTAAAGAGTGTGCACAGAGTCTGGCTCAATAAATTGGACGATTCTTATGGACACATGGCTGCCCTGGCAAGTGACCTAGTTTGGTGGTAAAGACCGAGGCTGTGGAATCGCACGGCCCACTCTTGAATTTCCAAAGGCCTCTGTATACTAGCTGTATGACCTTGTGACCAAGCATCTTGGGGTTTCAGTGAACACCTCAGCAAAACAAGAAATAAAAGCACTTACCTCATCGAATTGTTGTAGGGATTAAGTCAGTGTATGTGTGCCTAGAACTGTGTCAGGCATAGAGCAAATATTCAATAAGTGTTAGCAATTGTTATTTCATAGCCAACAAGAGCAGGGAGAACAAAACTGGCTGCAACCTGAGCAAGGGGGAGGGGTCCTCCGGTGTGAAGGGGATGGTACAGAAAAGGATGAAGCAGCAGCCAAAAGTCACCCTTAACTGCACTACTGAGAGGCAGCCACAAGAGGCATTTAACCTATTTCCTCTCAGTCTCTTTTCTATGCATTTTTTAAAATAATTGAACTCATACTGCAAATACAATTTTATATCCCGGGATTTTCCATTTAGCACTATATCACAAGCATTTCCCAATGTCATTAACAGTTTGTATAAATGTTTTAATGCCACCATAATATTCCACTGTATGGACGTAGCATAATTGACTTAAACACTTCAATATAGTTACCTTTTAGATTAGGTTCGACTTTCTTCTTTCTGTCTTTGCTTCACTCCCTTCTCTCCCTCCTGTCTTTTAAACAACACTGCAATAAACCTCTTTCCACACTGATTTTATCCGCTTTTTTCCTTAGGATTGATTCATAGAAATTGGGTGACTGGTTTAAAGGGCTGTGGACACTGCTCGTAGCTTCCATTCTCTCCTGCTTCCTGAAAGAGTTGCTGATTTTATCTAACACCACCCCGTCCTGATTATCCTGATTAGTTTAAGCTGGTCAGCAAGTGACAATCACCTTGGGAACTCTTACTGGTCCAAAGGTGAGCATGTGACAATGTTGGCCCAATCCGATTTAGGGAAAAGATTCGGATTCCATGCTTACAAGAGAGGGGTCTCTCTCCCTCTGTCTCTCTTTTTCACTTCCTCCCTCAAGACTCCTCCCCCTAGAGAGGGCCCAGTCCTAGGATGAAGCCAGTGTTGCTGAGGACAGCAAAGCACAGATACAGAAAGGACCGCGGGCCACCCTGAAGCCTGCCTTTCTCTGGCCTTCCCATTACGTGAGGCAATGTGCTTCCCTTGGCTAAGCCAGTTTGAATCAAGGTTCTCTCTTATATCCAAAAGCATCCTACCTGATATTGAGGGCATAAACTTTTTTTTTTTTTGATTCTTGGACTATACTACCAAATTCCTTTCCAAAGTATACAAATTGACTCTCTGCATTAACTGCATTCAACAAATATTTAAGCCCTTAAAATCCCAAGGCTTATGTTGAGTGCCAAAGATACAGTAGTGAGCCAGGCAGAGTTGGTCCTGCCCTCCTAAAGCCTTCACTGATTCCAAGAGGACAGACAGACAGTAAACAACTAATTATGTAATTAAATATTTAATGACGGTTCTGATGGGTACTAAGGAAGAGCACAGAAGGTACTGGGAGTCAGTCAAGGGGAGTCAGGCAACAGGCATCTATGGCTTTGTTTTGTAGAGAGGTGGGATCTCTGGCTATTGGTCCTACAATTTGGCTGAAAGTGTGATGCTCAGGCAGAGTTCTGGAGATACGGCTGCTCCAGCATGTTTTGTATCCAGCCCTTCCTGGCTCTGTCCCGGCCCACAACACTTTTCCCAGGGCAGCTCCCCATCCCAGGGCTCAGGGCACTTTCTTCGACTCTCTACCTTCAGGCCTGTCGCCCTGAGGAAATCCAACTTTTCAAAAAAGACATAGAAAGGGGTGGGAAAATAGGGATGGGAAAGGAAAGGAACCCCTCTGGCTAACTAGGAAGATAGTTCCCAGACGGCTGAGAATGGCCACCTGGTGTCCCAATCAGCGTGGCTCCTGCAGGGCTGGTGAATTAGAGCTGATAGTGGTGATGAGTCGATGCCATATTTTGCCTTCTTTGTGGTTGCCTGGACTGTTCTTGCTCACCCTGTGATGTGTGCAGAGCCCCGGATTATATTTCTCCATCCATCCCCCATCAACCTTGCAACTAATGGAAAGTCCCCTGGACTTGGGCCTATGATGATCTCTTCTCTTTACTTTCCAATTCTAGTGCCAGTTTGGTCAAAAGACCATCTGCATGGTCTTTTGGTGGATCGTGGGAGGGTGCTTATCTGATACTTTGAATCTGCCACAATGTAAGTCTAACTTACTCGCGAAAGTATTTCTGTTAGGTGTATTGTTATCTTCATGTCACAAATGAGAAAACTGAGTCTCAGAGATGTCAAGACCTTGCCCATCCTACTTGGCTAAAAAGTGGCAAGGCCTGGACTCGAACCCAGGTCTCCTGTTTCCACAGAGAGACAGACACACTCTGCAGTTCCTGCCCCTTCAATCCAGAGCACTCAAAGATGTGGGCCCATCTCTCCTGCTCAGGTTTTGCCCTGGGTCTCTGGCCCAGGTTCCCACAGCTGGCATGAGCAGCTAAAGGGCAGCAGAGATCCCGCCCAGACCATGGCTGGAGAAGTAAGTGCTCCCCGCAAGCAGCCAGCCTATAGCAAGTTCAAGAACGCCACTCCCAGGGGACAAGAAAGAAAGGGTGAGGGACAAAATTCCTGACCCTGCCAACCCAGGGACTCATGTTTCCTCATGAATAATAAATAGAACTGACAAGCAGATGGTTTGACATCCAGGACTCTGCACCATCCAGAGCTACTTTCTCATCTTTAACCACCCAGAGGGCCTGGAGAGCTGATGAATGCCTGGAAGGACCCAGCCCGGCTGGCCATCCCCAAGGGGATAAGAAGAGCCAGACCCAAAGCACTGGACCCAAGGTCTTAGGGCCTGACTCCTGGTATTGGAGTCCTAGGTAGGTAGTCTGGGAGAGTTAAGTATCAGGACACAGTGGGATTAAGATGCATACAGATTCCTTGTGGCACCTGTCTGGGCCTTGGTTTCTTTATCTGTATGTAAAAATGAATGGGTTGGATTAGGTGATCTCTGAAAGTCCTTTTGACTAGGAGAGCAGAATCTGTGAATACATACTGCACTGGCAGGCTCAGAACTGGGGTTCTAGTTGCTTCCCTGGTAGCCAGTCTAGCTCATGAAGGGAAAGACGGAGAGACAGACAGAGCCAGCTACCTGGCCCATGAGGAGGGAGGCCCTACTGCACAGCAATCCCTGAGCTGTCAGACCACAGGGATGGGAAAGGGGCAGCAGGCAGAGTGGTGAGGGGCCAGCAGAATACAGAACACAGCACCTAAAAGATTATTAAATGAACTACATACTTTCCACAAAAAGCCACTTCAACAATTTCTTGCCTCTGAGGACCGTCCCTTTCCCAGCCCAGTTCAAGGCACCCCAAGGAAGGGAACTCTGCCCAGACCTTGCTGGGTCATGGGGACCTCACTATCAAGTTCTCCCTGCTGACCCCACTTTACGGCTCAGCAGCATCTATGACTACAGCTCAGATTCACCCCCCAAGGAGGAGGCCACTGCCCCCATTTCTATCGAAGCTCTATGCCAGCAGATACCTTCCAAGTTCCCCAAGGAACGAGCTTAGTGTTTTCTTTCCAGTCCTCAATGTTTGGCCTCTATCGTGGGGTCTCAGTACCCTAAGGGTTCCCCAAACCTTCTACAGAATCCTGACAACAGCAGGTCTTGGGGCTCTGTCAGGCCACCCTGGGCTCCTTTGACCAAGTGTCCAACCAAATAATGAGCTTTATGGGAGTCAATGAGACCATCCAAAAGCCAAAGATGAACCCAGCCACCTACCTTCTCAATAGGGAAGGCGAAGGAATCTATCACAGGATGATGGACTGTTAGGCTGGAAGGGGTGGCAAATAACTGAGGCTCTAACCACTTCTCCCCATCCTCCAACCACAGCAGATATCACTAATCTCTCTCTTGCCCATTGGGGCAGATTTAACCTCAGAATCCCTCCCAGCACTGTGTTCTAGCACCAACTGCTGAGAACCAGCTCAGGAGTTAAAACCAATTTGCCACCCCTATTCCATCCTGAGCCTTTCATTTTGCAGAGTAGTAAATCAAGGTCCAGAATGGGAAGGAGACACACCCAGGGTGACCAAAAATGTTGGTGAAAAAACCAGAGCACCAACCCAGGTCTCCTAACTCCCAGGTTCCACATCTCCTCACATCTCGCCTTGAAGAAAACCCAAACTCACCGAGCTGATGAATATGAGAGCGGTGTTCCACATCACAGGGGCTGGGCCCCTCCTGACGACACTCCCTTAGGGCATTGACACGAGGCTTCAGTTAACTTCTGCTGAGACACTAGTTTTCAAGAAAGGAGGTGAGGCAATCAAGGTAGCTCCCAGGAGGAGGTGATGTAATAAGAGTCTGGAAGGAAAGAGGGGAGGTTATAAGAAGGGCTAAAGAAGACATTTGTCCTCAAAGGCTTCCGGTAGCTTATGGAATAAAAAGACAGACTTTCTAGATACCCGTGTAACCTTGAGCAAATCATTTCAGCTCTCTAATTTGCTGCTTCCTCCTTCACAAAATCCTCTAAACTCTGGGTCCCCTAATCTGAACTTCAACGTCAAGCTGCTGGTGCTGAAGCCCCACCCACAACTTTAGGACTTTTAACACAGGAGGGACTCATCCAGGTCCAAATGCTAAGGAGCTCTAGACCATATTCTTCCTTCCTCTGTCCTCCTCCTGACTAATGGGGTCCGTGTCCCTCCCCAGAAACTTGGTTACATGCACAGCAGTCAGGAGTGTGGAGGAGTGGCACTCCTGGCTCCAAGCTCAGCCAGTCATTCAGTTTCTCTGAACCTCCATCGCTTTTCTATAAAATAAGTCTACTGGCCACCTGGACCCAGCCCGACTCTCCAGGCTAAGATAACAAGGAGCAGGAAAGTAAAGTGACTAAGCACAAGCTTTGGAGGCAGAAGACTTAGTTCAAAACCTAGATCTGCCACTTACAAGCCGTATGAGACAGCGCAATTTCTTTAACAAACCAAGCCTACCGGTCCTCATCTCTAAAGTGGGAATAATAACAGCCTTAAGATTCTTAGATGAATATTATAAAATAAGGATTGGTACATGCTAAATGCTCAGTTGGGCAATTACATTACTACTACTCATAATGGTACTTTTGTAAACGGTAAAGGACTGTACAGGTGTTAGTGCTTACTGGCCTGGATTGCACACCAGGTGCAACCACTTGATAGGAAGGCTCAGAGATCAACAGGGTCAGCTCTCACTCCAGTCCGGTGTGCTTCTACCCGGAGCCTAGGATTAAGTGTGGGATCTGGGTCCCTGCACCTCTCAGTTGGAGTGGGAGCTGCCACGTAAGGCTATGCCCTTCCTTGCCAGCATCTCAGTTCCTGGCCCCTCACTGGATGCTGGGCCTGGAATTTAAGACCCTGCCCCGACCCCGATCCAGTACCAGGGCTGCCCACCACATCACGCATGCCACTCTGTGCCTGTGTCAGAGGCCAGTGCCTACATCCACAGAAGGAGAGAGGGGTTCCCTTGCCTACATCCACAGAAGGGGAGAGGGGTTCCTTTTCCTCCTCAGGGACACACAGGTGGGTGACAGGGCTGGTATGTGGTGGGGGAGGTAGGCTGGGCTGAAGGAGTATAACCAGCCTGAGTGGGGAATACTGGGCCAGCTCCTTTCCTGGACGTGTAACCTTTACCTCCCACAAACCATGCTCACACACACACACACACTACACTCACAGGAAGAGACATAGGGCACAGAATTTCAAATGCGTGATCACATACC
This sequence comes from Pteropus medius, assembly GCF_902729225.1. Classification (NCBI taxonomy): domain Eukaryota; kingdom Metazoa; phylum Chordata; class Mammalia; order Chiroptera; family Pteropodidae; genus Pteropus; species Pteropus medius. The sequence goes on from NW_024346824.1 coordinate 747,186, forward strand.
ATACAGACTCACACTGATAATACACATAAAGACACAATCACATGCATACACAGATATGTCCACACACCTTCAAGATACTCATCCACACAAAGGCACATAAAAGCAGTCATGTGGACAGCCACAGGCCTTCACACACCCACGCATGCTCACACCCACGCCATTGCCTCAGCCTCTGCCTAGCCCAGAGAGGACGGAAGAGCCTCATCCCTTCAGCGGGCAGGGAACTGGGAAGTAGCTTACCCAAATCTGTGAGTTCCCTTGGCCGAGGCACATACACGAGCTCTGAGCAGGCACTTGTGTGAGCTTGAACACACACATACTCATACACACTCCAGCCCCCAATCTCATGCTCCTGGCCCCCATCTCAGCAGGCCGGACAAAAGAGCTCATCGGTGAGGTTTGTGGTGAGGAGATGAGAAGGCTGGCAGGGAGCAGCTGCTGTCACCATGGCTACCGAGCTGACCCACTTCTCCTCCACCCAGCCTGGCCCACCCAGCCCAGGCAAGGGAGGACAGGCAGCATTGGGCAGGGGGGCCCTCTCCCATCACACACAGTAAAGGGGTGGCCCTCTGAGGGTGTGGTAAGGGATGAGTTAAGCATTAAACCGGCTGGGTCCTGCATAGGAAGGCAATATCCAGACCTCCCTTGAGGGGAGCAAGGTGCCAAGGAGATGGCACCTGCAAGACCCAGCTCCTTGTCTCCCCCAGCATTGGGGCCTCTGGCCTCAGGGACCCACAATGGTCATGCACTTGCCCTGGACACATTCTTATACAGTCCTCACAGCAAAATGGAGAGAGGGGTGGCCAAGCCCAAAGCTGAGCCCCCCAGACTCCAAAGACTCAGGATACCCAAGGGTAAGGCAGACCCAGAGCTGGGTGAGCCCTGTGTCCTGTTCAGAACAAGATTCTTGAGGTCAGGGCTTGTCCTTCCCGCTTGGACTGGGGGCTGCTAGGGGCATGGCCATGCCTTCTATCTTTGGACAGGGCTGCTATGTGTCTTCTCTCAGCCAAGGGGCTCTTGAGGACATGGCCATGTGTCTTCCCTCAGAACTAGGGACACAGAGGAACAACAGAGCCCTCAGATAACTCAAGTTTTATGAGGAGATAGGTCACAAAGCAGAATGAATCACTCCTGTGTGACAGCCTCCCGTAGCTCCCCATTGCTTCCAGTAGAAAGTAAAAGCTCCTCATCAAGACCCACAAGCCAAGTGACCCAGCTCGTCCCATGCTTTTGCCCCTCCTCTGGATTCCAGTCACACTGACCTTTTTGTCACTCCTCAAAAGTACCACTTTGTCAACTGTCTGCCTGAAATGCTCTTCTTTAGCTGCCCTCATGTTCTGTGGCCCCCAGATTTGTGTCATGCCATCTTTGCCTGCCTGATCCATACGCATCACTCAGTCCCAGTTTGAATGTAATTTCCTAGGACAGTCTTCACAGACAAGGTTAGTCCCCTACTGTGCTCCCCCAGACTCTGTACTGTTCCCACATGTGATGGGTTGAATTGTTACCCCACAAAAAAAGATACATTGAGGTTCTAGCCTAATATCTCAGAATATGACCTCAGAATAGGGTCATCACAAATGTGACTACTTGAGGTCACACTGGAGTAGAGTAGGTCCTTAATCCAATATGACTGCTGTCCTTGTAAGAAGATGGCCTTGTGAAGACAGAGACACATAGGGAGGACACCTGTGTGAGGATGGAGGTAGAGATTGGAGTGATACAGCAACAAGCCAAGGGATGCCAAGGATTGCCAGCTGTCACCAGAAGCCAGGACAGAGCAATGGAACAGTGTCTCCCTCAGAGCTCTCAGAAGGAATCAATCTTGCCAACACTTTGATTTTGAACTTCTAGCCTCCAGAACTGCAAGAAAATAAATTTCTGTTGTTTGAGCCATCCAATTTGTGGCACAGGTTACAGCTGCCCTGGGAAGTGAATACACCGATGTTCCTAACTTATTCAGTGCCTGTCGTCCACATCCCACTCCCTGGCCATGAGCCTGGAAACAGGAACCACATCATCTTCACCCTGAACTCCCAGTGCCTGGCACAGGTCTGGCACATTATAGGGCTCTGTAAATATTTGTGGAATGAATGAATGGTGATCTAAAATAAACATGGAATCAATAGTATTTATAGCTGAATAGCAGAATTGTGAGTCATTTTTATTTTCTTCATGTGACATATTGTGTTTTCTAAAGTTATCACTTCAGAAACTGTATTAATTATGTATGTTATCATAAAGAACAAACTAAAACACATTTTTTTCATAAAACATACATTAAAATAACAGACATTTCTACTACTGCGTGTTTTGTGAAGAGGGAAAAGTTTTGCTATATGCTTGATAACTGCTTTTTTATTGATTAATTGATTTCTCCTCATGTTGCTAGAGTGCTTTCATGAGTCAGATTTAGAGTTTGAGCTCTGGGGTCTCGTGGTACATAGATTCCGGGCAGGAAGGGTCCATGCAGAATATGCATGCTTCTCAGCCATCTCTACCATCCACTGCTTGTGGGATCTGGGCAGATGTGGCACCTGTCACCTAACAGGGGCTGCTAGACTTCACCTAACAGGGGCTGCTAGACTTTGGCACTTGAGAACACCATCGGCCCAGGCAGAAGGTCACTCCCAAACAAAGCAAGCTCCTGCCCTCAATGAACACACTGTCCAGTGCTTCTCAAACTTAAATGTGCTCAAAAAATCACCTGGGGATCTTGCTGAAATGCAAATTCTGATTCCTTGGGTCCCAGATGGAGCCTGAGATTCTGCATTTCTAACAGACTCCCATGTTGCTGGTCCACGGACCACCTGAGGCACTGAAAGGTAGAGATAAAATATTCTAGTTGTTCTGCAGAAGGAGTGATGACCAGAGAAGGCATCAAGGGAAAGTGCATTGCACAGCATCTCAAAAGACAGGTGGGATTTGGAGAGATAGAGTTGGCAGGAAAGTGGTGGGAATTCCCTGGGAAGATCCAGAGAGAAAACTTTATGTTCAGAGACAATGCCGTTGGAGTAGACGGTAAACACGACTGCGAAGAGTGGGCTGGAAAAGGTAGGCTGGGAATAGCCAATGAAGGGCTCTGAATGCAGAACTAAGAGGTTTGGCTTTAATCTTGAAGGGAGCGAAATCCGACATAACTGAGATGTAATACATTATAGAGATCAATCTGACACTGAGCACAGAATCAGAAGAAAGCCTGACAGCAGGAAGAACAGTCAGGAAGCAGGTAAGGGCTGCATTGCTTCAGATAGTGCAGGTGTAGAGGAAAGAATGGCCAGGAGTCATGGGAGGGTTTGGGCGGGTGGGGGAGCTGGCTAGAGTTAATAATGTGACAAGTTTGGAGAGAAGGAAAAAAAAAACAGAATTCAAGGTGATTTATAGGAAGGGTGGGGGATGAGAGGTGACATCGGCTGAGCTAAAGGTCTAGAGAAAAAAATTGGCTTAAAGGGAATGATTCCCTGTTTTAGATATGATAAGTGTGTGATGATATTGCAACTCCCACATGGAGGTGTTGGGCAGGTAAGCAGATGCACTGGAGCTCAGAAGAGTATTGTGAGTGGGCAAGATTTGGGTATGTTCCCCAGAGGAAAAAGTGGGGTATGGAAAGGAAGGAGAATGCCCAGAGAAGAGTACAGAGGGAGGAAAAAGCGAGGGGTAATATCCACAGTTAGGGATAAGAGGAAAGTGGAACCCACCGAAGTGGGGCGAATCAGCAGTTAAAAGTAGGGGAAGATGGCATAAGGTGGCCAACCTGAAGGCCCCACCACACCCTGACCCTGAGACCAAGAAGAGGCCTGCCCAGTCCAGGATGCAGGAGGGAGGCCAGGGAGCACCCTGACTCTCTCTTAGGGGTCAGGGGAAGCCCAGGTCTGAAAAAGAGCACAGCGTATATGGAAAGCAGAATTTGGACTGGTAGAGAAAGGGGCTAGATCCCCCAGAGAAGGCCAGAGCTGCAGCAAAATCCCCAAAGCCCTGTGGCTCCCAAGCACTCATTCTAGCTCAGCCCAAGCACAGGAATGACAATCCTCCCACTCAAACACACACGGCACTTGCACACCCACATGACTACAGAAGCCCCAGGGCAAAGCAGAGAAGGTAGGGGGAAAGGTCTTTGGAGCAAAGCCTTATTGCTGGGGAGTATATACTTTATCAACCCACTGGGACTATTTTAAGAGTGAGCAGGGACTACTAACAATCACACAGAGACCACAGGTGTAAATCAGGACTATCCCTGGTAAACCCAGCAGTATGGTCATCCTAGCCCTGGGAAATACTGGAGCTCAACAAAACACCCATTTGGTCCCTGTTCCCCCTTCCTAGATGGGCTGGCAGAACTGACAGACAGGCTAGAAGGACAGGCTAGCTCATCCTCGGAGGCAGGGCCCCTGCTGAGGGTGCTGGTGGATGGGGAAGTCTCTCTCCTCCCTGCCCCACTGCAGCCTGAGCGCCAACGCCCCCTTCAGGGGAGACGCAGCAGCACCAAGGACAGCGGCCGGTCGCGCTGCTCCTTGCCTGCCTGGGTTTTTTACCAGGGCTGCTGCTAGGCCGGATCAATATTTCATGGGTGTAGGGGCTCGGGTTACCAGCTCCGCGCCAAGCCGGAAGGCGCCACCCACTCCCGCCACCAGCCTTGGGGACCCTCCTCGGGAACTCAGAACACCCGAAGCCCCAGCCCAAATAGACACCGCCCTCAACGTATTCCGAATTCCCAGCGCAGCCCACTGTCCACCCCCAATCCCTTTCCAGGGCACAGAGGCCTGCGTGCACACCACATGCTTTCAAGTGGCCACTCAGACACACCACATAGTCAGATATGAGCTGTACAAAGCCGACGACATACACAAAACAACAGGCACACACCACACCCAGCAAACAAGCCGCCTAGACACACAGCACGCGCGCACATGCGCGAGCGCGCGCGCACACACACACACACACACACACACACACACACACACCACTATATGCCTCAGACACATTACATGGAGATGCATTCACCATAGACCCACATGCACATCACACACAGACATTTGAGATACCCTGTCACTCATGCTGCACAAAAACTCCCTCACAGAGAACCTCAGACATGACACGAAGATGTCTTTATCATAGACACACACGTCACACACCCACACATGCATGCATGCACACACACACATACACACACAACATGATCTCCGAGAGACCCCCAGACATATCACTCAGAGTGACATTCGTCATAGACACACACACATTCCATGCACATATACATATAAACTTAAACTCTCACATGCACAACATACCTTCACAGAGACCCTCGGACATTCACTTTAGATAGTCCCACACTATCCAGGCCCCCCACCCTCCTGGAGCCCAGGCCTCCCCTCCCACTGTGGACATGGGACTGGGGAGAGGGCAGGCAGGTCTTGGGCCCAATGGATAAATCTTGTGTCCTCTGAGGCTTCCTGGGGTTGATGCTCAATCCCCAGGAGCAGGCAGTCAGCAACACAAAAAGGTGGGGAAGCAGGAAACAGGTGAAAGGGGACCTTTGAGACCTCAAAGCCTCCTGGCTTCACTGTCCCTGGGCCCCATGTTCTGGGGCATGAGGCTCTGGGGACAGCCTGGCCATCACCCACAGCCTCGGCAGTCCCTGGAACTCCAGGCCTTTGGGAGGCCCTGACACCTGTGTTGTGCAAAAGAGACGGGGAGAACTGTGGAGCCTGCAGCTCCCGCTCCTCTTGGGAGTGTCCAAACCCTGCCTCAGAGATGAGGGGGCACCCTTCCCCATCCAGATACCCCAACTTCAAGAGCCACCCCCCTCAAACAGGCTGAAGGGACAGTGGCACAAATTCTCCTGTCTGCAGGACAATCATGGCAGGATTCTCTGAAAGAAAGCCAAGCCAGGGCACAAGGTGAGGAGAGAGAAGCGGGCTGGCACAGCACAAAGAGATGCCCAAAGTTACCAGGTAGGTGGGAGAGACCTTCAAGATTATCTAGGCCAATGGTTCACATCTCTATCATCCCCGTACCACTTCCCAATTTTGCATCATCTACATAACACTGACCTCCCTCAACGACATCTGCCAAATCTATATACTCCTGAGGTGCTCATTATTTGTTTTCTCAAAATTTACACTTTTATATGCATTTACTTTAAGTAGAAACTCTGTGTTACTACTATAAACAGGAAGCCAATATCACTTTTAATAAATGGAAAATGACAGTAAAATAAAGTTGGTATTAACAAAGCTATATTATTAAATTTTAGCTACATGGAACTGCCAGTCAGGATCTCTTTGATGAAAAGGAGAGGGTGGCAAGTATTGGAAAGCTGTTAAAGATGCACTAGCACTACACTGACACTCTCCCTGGGACAATCTTGGATTTGATAGAGCTGAAAGGAAACCAACTTTCTCACTATGTGATTCAATGTCGTGCAAAGGCAGGCCCAGGAGCCACTGAGTCATCTCAAGTATCAATGAAGGTACCACTCTCCATGTTGGGAAGCTCTAGGCTTGCCCGCCTTCTATAGAAGGTTGGGCACAGTGGCCAGCTGGCACCCTGCTGCCATGGTCCATTCCGGTAATAATAATCCTTAGAAATTCCTCAGTTCTTTCCTATTTACAAATCGCCCTTCCACCCACTATCTAATACTAGACCCACAGCAGGAATTATCATCCCCATTTTTTCATGAGGGAACTAAGGCTATGGAAGGTTAAGAGACTTGTCTACAGCAGCAGTCCCCAACCTTTTTGGCACCAGGGACAGGTGCTTCTGTGAGAATCTAATGCCCGATGATCTGAGGTGGAGCTGAGGCAGTGATGCTAGCGCTGGGGAGCGGCTGCAGATACAGATGAAGCTTCGCTTATTCACCCACCACTCACCTCCTGCTGTGCAGCCTGGCTCCTAACAGGCCTTGGACTGGTCCGTGGCCCAAGGTTTGGGGATCTCTGGTTTAGAGGCACACAGCTACACAGGATTGATCCACAAGCAGGAGACCCTCTCTCTACCCGAATGACTTTTCTACTCCACCTTCATCCATCTGTCCCACCGTTGGGAGCCCTTGCTCTGGACTGACCCTCGTCGGGCAGTGGGGAATAGAGGGAGGATGGTAGGTGGTTATCTTCCCATGAGGCCCTCACAGTTCCAGAAAACAAATGGGCAAGTGTATAAGTAGCTGAAGTTAAGAGAGGTTAAGAGCTTTTACTCTGGAGTCACACTGTCGTGTGTCCCTAGCTTGTAAATGCCACCTCTCTGATCCTCAGTTTCCTTGTCTGTAAAATGAAGATAATAATAGTACCTATCTCAAAGAGTGTGAGGATTAAGTGAAATAATGCACATGCATAGTGTCTGGCACAGAGTAAATGCTCAAAAATGTTTAGTACTAGAGAAGTATAAAAAATAGAATTAATGTAGGTAAAAAATGACTGATAAGAGTAGGCATGGTACAGTTCTTCGCTGAGGAAAGGAAATGAGCTAAGTCTTTGAGGATAGGTAGGATTTTAGAAGGGAGAACTGTCCTAATGGCTCATGCCCTTCTCCTCCCTCACTCTAAGGAGAAGTGAGAAAATTCAGGGTCTCATCTTACCATCTCTCTGCTCAGGCCTCTGAATGACACTTGAAAGGTTCTTCAGAGCCTGCCTGGGCAGTACTGCCTCAGGATAAGACTCCCCTTTAAGTTACAATGCCCAGTCCGTTTCCTCTAGGTGCTATCCAGATGGAAGGTTGGAATTCTAGAAGATGTCTTTTGAAGTACTTTCCTTGATAACAAAAAACCCTACTTTCTCTAAGGGGGTCAAGAACCATGTTTGCATGTCTGACTTTATGATCCTTCCCAGCAGGCTGCAGTTGAGTGGACCAGGGTGGGCACCTGACCCACTCAGCCAATCAGACTTTTCGTCTGTTAGTTTGGACTTGGACCTGTCAAACCCTTGGTTCTATCTCTAAATATGCCTGGAAATGAGGGGCACAATACAGAAACTAATAGTGGCCCAGAATATGGAAAAGCAGAGAAAACAGTTTGTGGAGACAAAGGTAAAGGTGGCCAGCAAGGTGCAGAGAATGGCTGCTTCAATTTCTCCTGGTCTACAGATCCTGCTTCCCAGAGGCTACCAATTTTTGGTCCCTCAGTTCCCAGGAATCCCTTGTGTCCTTGTAATAAACCCCGCTGTATTACTAAAGCTGGCTTGAGTGGGTTTCTGTATACAAGCAAAGACCTAATTAAGACAGGGGAGAAGCTGGGAGCTGGAGACACAAAGATGAACAATCCTGAAGAAAAATAATCACTGTGCCTGCACTGGAGGAGCTCAGTTTAACGAGAGACAAAGAGGAAGACATGGAGACTCCATACAGATGCAGCTGAGGGAGGTGGGCTAACTCTGCCTAGGGAGGGCCGGGAGGGTTCCTTAGAGACTTCACAGCAAAGGTGGCAGCTGAACTGGTTTTGACAAATAAAGGACTTTCTCCAGAGAGACAAAGCAGGGGTGGGGAGGCATCACAGGCAGAGGGAACAGCAAGTGCAGAGGCGCAGAGGCACAAAACAGCTGATACGCTAGAGGAACTGCCAGGAGTTCAAAGTGTGGTAGGGGAGCAGGGGAGACGAGGCTGGAGAGGCAGATCACAAAGGGCTTTGAATACCATGCTGAGGCCTTTCCTGTCAGCAATGGGGAGCTACTGAAGTATTTTAAGTACCAGGGGTGACAGGGTCAGTTCTGTGTTTTAGAAAGATGGCTCTGGTATCGTAATGAGAAAGGATTAGAGAAGGCAGGAAGACCAGAGGATGCTGTAGCAATGATTCATCTATTCCTTCATTCACTGAACAGCTTACTGTGTACCTACTATGTGCCAGGGCTAGGCAAAATGGTATTCCTGACCCCATGGAGTTCACAGTCTAGCGAGAAAGAAAGACAAAGGAAAAGCAATTCCAGTGTGATGAGTACCATGAAGAAGTACAAGGTCCTATGGAGGGGGATGGTGTTTAGTTTCCGGTTTTTAGGCTTTGCTGCAGAAATGGCGTTCAAGCTGGTATATACAGGATAAGTAGGAGTTAACAGGGCATCAGGAGGAGGACTGCATTCCAGGATGAGGGACATGTGTGAAAGTTCTGCAGCTCAGGGAGAAGGAGATGCAAGATGATACAAAAAGGTAGGCAAGGACCAGTTCATACAGGGCCTCGCAGATTACATCAGAGTCTAGCTTTTATTCCAAAAAGTCTTGGAAGGGTCTTAAGCAGGAAAATGGTATAAACATTTATGTTTAGAAGATCACTCCAGCTCCAGTGGGAAAATGAAATCAAGTGAGGTAAGAATAGAAATGTAAGGAGACCAGTTTAGGAGGCTGTCGCAGTGGTCCAGGTGAGAGCTCATGGTGGCCTAGGACGGGGTGGCGGGCAGGGAGAGAGATGACAGATTCCAGAGAGATATTCAGGAGAACTAACAGGACTTGCTGAGGATTGGCTGTGGGATGTGGGGGTGAGGGAGAGGGAGGTGTCCAGGAGAACTTCCAGCTTTCCAGCTTGAGCAAGTGGGTGGATGGTGGTGGCAGAGATGAGCTGGGGACATTGGAGGCAGAGCAGGTGCTGGCAGGCGGAGCTGGGGACCTGGGTTTGGACCTGAGGCTGATTGCGAGACATCTAAATGTGGCCCAGGAGGCAGTTATACCTTCAGGTCTTGAGCCCAGAAAAGGTAATTAAAGTCAAGAGAGTAGATGAGAGTATCTGTTAGTGGGGGAGAAGTGTGCGACGGGGCAAGAAAATGGGCCGGGCAGCTCCGAGGAGTCATGGTAGCAGCAGGGACTGGGGCAAGAGTGACTAGGAGCTCTGAGCTTGAAAAATCAGAACCATGAAATCCAAAGGTTACTTCCTTCAGCCTTTGGGAGACATTTGGACTTGGTTCCACCTTTCCCGGCCAAGCACGACGCCTCGGCTCAGGCGCTTCCCCGCTGAGACAGCCCTCCCTTCCCCACAACACCCTCCTCCTTGGCAAACTCCAAGTTGTCCCTCAGACCCAGCTCAGGGGCCCCTTCTCATAGCTGAAGACTTCCCTGGTCCAGGCATGTGCTCTGCAGTCCAACAACCTGGTTTGAATCCCAGCTGTGCTACTTGATGGCTATGTGACTTTGGCCAAGAAATTTAACCTCATTTTCCTCATCTATACAATGGAAATAATAATAGTACCTACCTCATAGGGCTATTTGAAGATGAATATGTAAAGTGCTTAGCAGAAAACTTAGCACACAGTAAGCACTAAATAAATGTTACTATTATTAACATCCCACCCACCCCGGGACAGTTAGTCATGTCCTCCACCTTATACCTCCTCCACTTGGGAACTATTTGCAGGTCTGTGTCCCTCCCTGTCTCCTCCTACCCCCACCCAATTTGCAGGGCTATATAATATGTAGGGCCCAGTGCTTAATGAAAATGCAGGACCCCTTATTCAAAATTATTCAGAATTTCAAGATGGTGACAGCAAAACATTAAACCAAGTGTGGGGTCCTTCTAAGCGCAGGGCCCTGTACAACCACAGACTCATGAAACCAGCCCTGCCCTCACCCACAGCCAGCCCTGGGCCTGGCCCAAGTAGGTGTTAGCCCCCATGCAACAGAGTAAAAATGCTAACTAACATTGAGATAGAGTTTTGTGATCTCCATCTGGAATTTAATTTAATTTTATCATCCCCATAGAAAGATAATATCAATCCCATTCAATAGTTGAGGTTCAGAGATGGGGTGTGCCTTGCCAGAGGTCACCAACATCTTGAACTGGAGATCTGGGATGGGAACATAGGCCAGCCTGGTGCCTCAGCTCTGCCGCATGCCCTCTGGCTCTGCAGGTGGATTGGGAGAACCTGATCCCAAAGGATGAACTCTGTCAACAAGGCCCAGAGTGAGAGAGCTGGAGGAACTGGGACTGGTCCTCTCCCTCCTGAGATGAACCACATAAACAACCAGGTCCCTGGGCACCAGGGCTGCTGCAAGGGAAGGGGGTAGGAAAGGGCAAAAGGTCACTTCTGAGAAGGTTCTGCCTGAGGGCCAGAGACCCCAGCCCACACTCTGGAAGTGGGATTCTGCCTCCTCTACTTAAAATCTCTTAGGGGCTGCCCTTGGCTTCAGGAAAATTCCCAAATCTTTAGTATCCTGCTAGACCAGGGAGTTTCGGCCTGGCTGTGCTGACGCCTGCCCACTCTCTACCCTCTTTCTACCCCTGCTGCCCTTCTCCCATCACACAAGGCCTGTTCCTACCATCACTGAAGCCTTAGCACACACTGTTCCCTTTCCTTCACCCCTTCTTCTTTGCCTCCTCAACTCCTTGTCACCCTAGTCTCCCTGACTCCCTTCTTTCAACACATGTCACCTGCTCTGGGCCATCTCCTGGCTAGAATGGACCTTCCCAGAGGCAGGGTCCGCCTGGCTCACAGAGCTTGGTACATCAGGTGTCTGAACGCATCGCACTCAGCAGGGAGCGGGGTCTACACTCTTTCTCCCCTTCTCTCCACTCCTCCCACTCCTACCTTCCTTTTTTTTTCTTGTCCAGGGCTCCTCACACCTTTTCTTGAGCACAAGGTGTGAGGAACCCAAACCTGCAAAGGGAAGAGAATCATCATACTCTATGCACACCCTCCACCTGCCAGCCGTGGGCTGGGTGCCGGACATCCAGTTAGTACATTTAATCCCCCAAACACCTTCATGGGGATAGGGAAGTATGGGTGTAAATTATTCCTATTTTCCGGAGGAGTGTGAGACTACCTGCTTGAAATGGTAACAGAGCCTGTAAGTAGAGGATGCGGCATTTGAACACACGTCTGCCTGCTGCCCAAGTACCTGGTGTCTGTGACTCACCATTCACAGCCAGCTCACCTCCAACCAGGGAGCGACTGTTTCTCACCCGTGCCCTCAGTTCACACACACCCCAGGCAACACAGTCCCTCTGTTAGATCAGCAAAATACCAGTGTAGAGGCCAATGTAGAAACCATTCCTTCCTTGGATCAACAAAATGCCAGTGTGGGAGAAATACCTCCAGGTCAGCCAGACACTAATCAGGGAGACACCCCCACTGTCAGCAAAGTGCCCGTACAGGTGGCACACCTGGCATCCCCAGTCAGCAAAAGGCCATTGTGAGAGATATTCCCCTATACCACCCTCTGCCCAGGCCCATGACGTGGGCTAGGGGTGTACAGATAGAGTCCTTCAAGGTGGTGCTCCCAGGGTGGGGGAGGCAACATAGCTGGGGCTGCTGCTGCTGCCTGGGGAAGAAGGCTGTGGCTGGGGAATGGGGCAGACTCGGTGAGAGTTCTCACATGGCACTAATGAAATCAACCACCAGCCTGTGCCCCCCCCTCCCGAGGGACCCTCCAGGCTCCAGCTGATGCAATGCCCAGGCCGGATAATTGTTTTCTTCCTTCCTTAAAGGGCCAGCTGCTGTTACAGCTGCATACATAATCCAGACCCCGGACAGACCCCGTAGAACTTAGTACCTGGTTAGGGATGGGGGAAGCACAGAAAGGAGCACCTCAACCCTGGGTTCTACAGAAGAAAATCCAATTAATGTCCAGAGACTAGAGGTGTCTGTGAGCAAGAAGGGAGAGAAAGATAATAACACAGAGACAGTGGCCCACGAGACCACATGCCCAGAGGGAGGGACCTTGGTCCCTGCTGGTCCTCAGCACCTGACTCCTGCCTGCCTCTCCTGTCAAGTCCTTGGCACAGGAATTGGTGGTGAGTTCAGCAGCTATCTTACCGAGCTCCCTGAGTGCTAGGCACTGTGCTAAGCAGCCTAAACCCACCATTTTATTTACTCCTCCCAGCAGATCTAGAAGGTTGGTCTGTTTTACTAAAGGAAGCTCAGGGAGGGGAAGTGATTTCTTGAATAGCAACAGCCAGAAAGTGGCACCGACTGGGTCTGAAGCCAAGTTTGCCTAACTCAGGGCTTCATATCCTGCAGAGGGTCAAGTGGGTGTTGAACCACAGGGCTGGAGGTCCCTAAGCCAGGCAGCCTGGCACAGAGGGCAGGGAAGGGGTCTGTGGGCCCTAAACAGACTCTGAAGGGCATGGTGCTTGGTTTAAGCACAGGTTTCACAGACCCCTTCCCTAACCACCAACCCCCCAAGAGAATGTCCCATTAGGCTGCCCACATGCCCTTAGGGACAGTTGGCAGCTGCCTGATTACAGACTAATTGGTGGCTGGCAGCAACTGTGGGGCTGGCTAGTTAACCCCTTGGTGACCAGGCCTATCCCATAAAGGCCCTCTCCCACCACTTCAGGCTTCAAACCCAAGGACTCTAAACTTAAGTCATCGCAGACAGAAGACAGGACCAAAGAGGCAGCAGCCTTCCTCTCCACACCCAGGCAACATCCCTGGAGCTGGGGTTGGATACTGACATTCATCCAGGCTCCCTAGCCCCGTAGGGCCACATCTAAACGGCTCCCAGGTGGCAGTGCCAGCCAGCACCCCTGTTCTCTGGCCTTGGTTATGGCATTGCCAATCACATCCAGGACCACAGGCGCTATGGGCCCTCCCTGCGTTTTCAGGCTCAGGATACTGGGAACCCACTCCTCAAGACTGGGCTGTCCAGAGAAGGTGATGTGGGCGTGGGTTCAGGCGGCCTGGAGGCCAGCCAGTGAAGATACACTCTCTTGAATGAGAAGGTGCCCAGGCTGCTCACCAAGGGTCTTGCCAAGCCTCCATGAACCTTGGACTCCCCACCGTGGATTGACCAATTTGCCTTTCCCAGCTTCCCAGAAGCCCCCTCTTCCCATTCTAGGGCTGGAGTGAACACCACCCCTTTTCTTTCATGGAGTGGGGGGTCCTCTAGGCACCACAATGGTGTCTCACAAGGAAGAAAGAGTGGCTGCTTCTCAACCAGGGCACGGGCAGGACAGAGAAAGGCAGGCTGCCTTCCAGCTCCCTTTCCAGGAGGGATTTTAAGCACTTTCCAAAAATGCCATGCGAGGCAATGCTGTTGAAGACCAGGGCCCCAGATGCTCTGAGCGTCAGCAAAAAACTCAAGACTGTGGGGTCCCTTACCCCATTTTCCAGGCTTCCTCAAACACCCCATGTTCCCCTGTTATACCTTAGCCCCCACCCCAGAGCCATCACGCACACTATGCTCATTCCCCGGGCTCCCGCCCCCCAGACCCTGCGCGCTCAGATCCCTACGTGGCGCCTCCCGGCCGGAGCCCCTCTTCTCTCCCCCGGTGGTCCCCCAGACCTCCGCAGCCCCATCCCCACGTCCACTCCCAGGCGAGCAAGGCCTACTGACTTACCCGGAGGCGGGGCTGGGGTCCAGACAGGGAGGGGTCTCCGCTGGCGGAGGCGGCTTTGCGAGGCGGGGCAGGTGCTGCCCCGGGACCCCGCCCCGCGGACCCGGCGGTAGGCGCGGCCCGGTCCCAGGCGGGCGGCGGACTCCGAAGGGGTAGGGACGCGGGGCGGGGAGGGACCGCGAGGGAGGTTCACGGGGGCATCGCCCGCCACCGGGCTGGGCAGCTCCGCTCCGCCCGTCTGCGCTGCCGGCTCTGCAGCCGCCACGGTTCTCAGCAGCCGCCGGGTGCAAAGCCCAAGCCCGGGCTGGCGGGAGGCGAAGAGGGAGGCGGGGCCTGATGGGGGCGTGGCCTAGGTCAGGAGGGTGGGGCTACTGAAGGGGCGGGGGTCTTTGGTGGTGGGCGGGGCCTATGGGTAAGGCCCGAGTCTGGGTTTGCCTGGTTGGAGGCGACCTACGCTAATAAGGCCTCGAAGCGGTTGGGGTCTAGAAGATGGCTCAAGCTTCTCCATATCCCTAGGACACTACTGCCTCAACACCTCGTCCTCCTCTCCACCACATCCTCTACATGTTCTTTCTCATCCTTTCCTTTGAGGCGCCTCACTGGCACCGCAGTACCCCTGTTTCACCCTGGATCAAATCTAGGAACATTAGATAGTGAAAGAAGGGGAAAATGACTTACGAACACCAAATCCAACTTACAAATGGAAAAACTGAAGCCCAAAGAGGAGAAAAGACTTGCCCCAGTGCCTGCTATGAAGAAAAAAGACTTTATAATGTCTCTTTCAGACAAAGAGTAAGGTTGTAGTGTCCTTTCCTTAGACTCCAGTTAACCTCCCTCCCCTGCCCTCTAGAGCAGTGGTTTTCAACTTTAGGTGATTTTGCCCCCAACCCCCACCCCTGTGAACATTTGGTAATGTCTGGAGACATCTTTGGTTTTCACAACTGGAGGTTGATACTGGCATCTGGTGAGAAGAGATGAGGGATGCTGCTAAACATCCTCCAATTCATAGGATAATCCCATGCCAAAGAATTATCAGGCCCAAAATGTCAGTAGTGCCAAGGCTGAGAAACCCTGCTCTAGGACTTGGCATCAGCCTAATTGAACTTCCAAGTGAGCTCCTTGAGTCCTGGGTTTCTTGGCAGCCTTGAGGAGGCTGCAGTATAAAGTGTCTCCTAGGGTCATGCCTGCCACCATCTTGCTGTGTTTTACCTTGCTTAGGTGGTCAATTCCACTTTGGGGCTCCGGTGTTCTTAATTTCACTCATTTACAGAAGGGACAATGTTATTAGTATTTGCCTTCCCAAATTTTGCTGGAGGCAGGCAAAACAAACAGTGTTCCCTGCTGAGAGCATGGATTAAACTGTGAATGGAGAGTGGAAAGGTGTGGGACTAAGTGACTCTCTTGGGATAGCTGGCTGTATCCTCTACATGTCCCTCACCCTATTTCATCTCTTCTCACCTGATCTGTGAGAAGGGTAAACTGAGACCCAACAGTGTGGATAGCCCAAAGCTGAATCCCACGGCTGGTCAGTGATAGAGCTGGGACAAACAATTTTATTCATTTATTAGCTAAATTTTTGTTATTATCTAATCTACATCAGGCCTAGAACTAAGGCCTGTGATGTAGAATGATTGCTCTGGAGCGACGAATGAGAATAGTTTGGGAGGACAAGATAGGGGCCAGGGAATTAGCCGGGACAATGGTGGAAGTGTAAGATGCAGAGAGCCGAGCCTGTGAAGATATGGGAGAGAAGGGAGGAATCGAGAATCAAGGCATTCCATCACAGAATCATGTAAACCAGGGGCTCCCTCTGGAATCTTAGTTCCTTTGCACATCTGATGAAAACTTGAACTTTCCCTCTAGAGAAATGTGCAGATGTACACTTTCTATATCATTTCAGAGACTGCAAAACTCCATATTGGTTTCCGGGAGAGTTGGATAGGGAGGTGGGGGCATGGATTGATCCTTAAATGCATATAGAAGAATAAACATGCAGGAATAAAACATCTAGAAAAAAAGGGATTCGCCTTACCTGATATTAAACTCCATATTATAAAGTCAAAATATTTAAAGCAGTATGGTATTGAAGTAGCCCTAGAGGAACCAGTGGAACAAAGTGGAGCACAGAAATAAGCAACCACACAAGGGATGTATGATAAAGATAGCACTTGAGGTCAGCATAGGAGGGATGGAGCCCACCCAAAGGTGCATGGGAGGAAGGCTCAACACAGGGATAATGGCAGCCCTCACTCTGAAGCCTCACAACTCAGTCTATCTCTGTATGTCTCTGGCACCTCCACTAGAGCCACTGTCCCTCCACCAGAGGCCAGGCCCAGACTCAGGCTGATTTAATTTCTACTTCACACCAACTAAGGAGGAGGCATACAGATGACTAACATGAAGCATAAAAACAGATTCTAAAAAGCTTTGTAAAGCATGAACATCTACAGAAACAAACAAAAAATAAAACAAGCAATCGACAAACAGAAAAAAGAACTTAAACAGGTCTTATAAAATGCAAAGGTTTGGGAGAGGGTCTTGGAGTGTGTTCACTTACCATTTATCGAATACCCTGGGCCTAGGGTAACTCCTCCAAATAATTATAACTAAGAATCAGATCAAAAAAGGTCACAAAGAATACTGATATTAAACTCCATATTATAAAGTCAAAATATTTAAAGCTGTATGGTATTGAAGTAGCCCTAGAGGAACCAGGGCTATACTTTTTTCTTTGCCTGTAGAAGGCACTAGATTTTATAAAGTGTGGGAATGGATCATTTTTCATCAATTTGTTAATTATGCTCCTAAAAATAAATAGTGATTGAGGCATTTCTTTATTATTTCTCAGAAAAAAATCAAATACTGTGATAAGAATACAACATACTATTCAAAACAAATCTGGAAACATTTAGGTCCTCAAATTATTTTAGTCATAAATCAATGTTTAAACTGGTTTAGGAGCTACAAAAAATATGTCGTATCCAGTCCTTTTTTAAAAATGGAATTTGATTAACAGAATGTCAGAAAGTGATTTCAAAAAAAAAAAGATGGCACTTCAGGTAAATGGGAGGAAATATGGGCCTTTCAACAAATGGGTGGAATGACTGGCAAGTCATTTGGGGAAATAAAAGAAAGCTGTGTCCTTTCTCTACACAAATACATTCCAGGTGGAGTGCATATTTAAATAACACCATAATGTACCAGAAGAAAACATACTCAATGTTTTATTACTCTTGGAGATGGAAGACTTTCTAAGCATGATGAAACCTAGAAGCCAAAGGAAAAACATAGATCAATTTGATTATAAAAACTTCAATAGAGAGGAAGTGATCATACTCAAGTTTGAAAGACAAACGACAAGCAGGAGAGGATAAATCCTATTTGCCCTCTACTCTTGCACTCTCTGGGCTGCCCAGACTTTCCTCAAAGCCGAGAAGGGGACCAGCAGGAAGGACGGCGGTGGCTGTGAGAGTTGAGGCCGAGCACACCACGGAGGTTCCTCCCACAGCGTCCCGGCCAGCGCCCACTTGTTCAGGGGCCGGAAAGCCCTAGAAATCCCCGCCAGGCCATCTGGGTCCACAGCAGGTGCCTTCAGCGAGCGGAGCCAGAGTTCGCCTCGAGGCTGCTCCCCACTTCTCTCGTGTGGCCATCCTGGGAACTGCAACCCTCGGTTTCCAGCTCACGCAGCTTCCCGGCGTTAAGGCGGGAACTTTTATCTTAGGATAAATAACAACAAAAATTCTGAGGGAGCTAACAGTGTTCCAGGCATTGTGATAAAAACTTAGCATCGAGTATTTAACTTGATCCTCAAAACAATTCTTCTACGTAGGTCCACTGCAGTTCATCTCCATTTGACAGAAGAGGAAACAGGATTTGAGAGAAGTCTCTTGTCCTACTTCTAAATGGTGGCATCAGAATTCAGTGTCCAACTCCTGGCTCCATCCTTAATGTAAAAAAGCCAAGACCTTGGGGGAAATCTAGAAAACAAAGTTTTTTTGAGGTTAATCTTGATTCAGGCCTTGTCCCAGGTGCTGGGGATTCAGAATTGAGAGAAACAGCCAATAGGGGAGACAGGCAGAGAAACATTTATAATACAGTACATCTTGGAAACAGCAGAGGACATGTTAACCCCAGGAAGTGATGGAGGCCCTGAGGAGAGATCCCAGAGATGTCCTTGAAGCTGAATAGTGAGGAGTTTGGGGGAGGCGTGAAGGAGTGGGACAGTACTCACAGCTTGGGAGGGGGAAGAGTAGCGCTTGGAGGAGGGGAGGTGGTCTCTGTGCCCTTTGTTGTGGTGGTGGGGGGGGTAAGTTGGAGACAAGGCTGACAAGTACACCAGGACCAAATTAGAGTTTGGGCACAAAGATTCTGAGAACTTTTCCAAGTTTCAGTTGACTTGGTCTAAGGGCTACCTGCTCTACCCACCTAACTTGGCTCTTTCCTCCTAGGTGCTCCCTGCCTGGGTTGAAGGTACTAGCTGCCTAAGTCAGAAACCTGGGAGTCACTCTTGACTCCTTCTCCATCCTCACCTCCATCCGGTTAATTATTAGGGCCTGCTCAATCTACCTCTTAAATATTCCCAGGTTCATTTACTGCTCTCCATCCCCATGGCTACGGTCCTCATCTAGACTCCCTTCCTCTCACTCCTAAATCCAGATGCTGGCAGTGACTTGGACTCAGCACAAGAGAAATCCTTCTAAAGCAAATCTGACCACAACTCTTTTATTAAAAAAAACTTTTCACTTATCCATTCAACAAATGTTGAGCAAGCATTTGTTACATGTTGGGTACTGAGGACACACAATGAGCAAAGCTTAGAATTTAAAACCTATCGGGGTGGCAGATGTCAATCAAATGACCCCCCACCAAAATAATACGTAATTACAAACTTGGATACATGCCATAGGAAGGCCTGGCCTAGTAAGGGAGGTCTTAGAGGATTCCCCCAAAGTGTCCTGTCTGAAGTTTGAATAGCAGTCAACCAGATCTCAGAGTCAAGGATGGAGTGAGAGCTTATGCAAAAGCCCCGAAGTTGCTTTTCTGAGTCTCAGTTTCCTGACCTGTATAATGAGAATATTTAGAGTTGTGAGGATTAAATAAGTTGATATGTATAAAATCCTTAGAATAGATCCCAGGACATAATAAAATTCTCATTAGTGTTAGCTATAATAACAATGATAATTATTACCATTAATATTAATTTTTTTAAAAGTAGAAAGCCACTGAAAATCTTACACCAAAGGAGTTAAATGAGAAAGCATTTTCTTATCATCATTGTTCTTTTTTAAATAATTTTTTATTTTTCAGTTATAGTTGGCATACGATATTATATTAGTTTCAGGTGTACAACATAGCGATTAGTTACATCTATGTAACTCACGAAGCGATCACCCCAATAAATCTAGTGCTCCTCTGACGCCATACATAGCTATTACAATATTACTGACTATATTCCTTATGCTATACTTAACATCTCCACGACTATTTCGTAACTATCAATTTATACTTCTTAGTACATTCCCCATTTTTCATCGACCCTCTCAATCCCTTTCTCATCTGGTAACCCTCAAAATGTTCTCTATTAGTTTCTGTTTTCTTGTTGTTCTTTAAATTACACATGTACATGAAATCATATGCCATTTTTCTTTATCTCCCTGACTTACTCCACTCAGCACAATACCCTCTAGGTCCATCATGAAATATCTTTTTCCATCCGAAAGTAGCATTTTTCGAAGGTCACTCTGGCTGCAGTGAGGAGCATGGATTGGAACAGGGAAAGAGCAGATTCAAAGGAACTAATGGGGAGACTTTGCAGGGGTCCATTGAGGCCTGTGGGGCATTTAAACAAAGAAATCAGAAAGGACTTGAAGAGATTTTATGATTTCAATATTAGAAACCACTGGCCTTGGTGTTTGATTGGTGGTGGGAGGCTGTAGGAGATAAAAGGGGGCTCCCGACATTTTGGTCCCAGCAGCAGGGTGAGTGATGATGTTCTTACCAGGTTGGGGAAGCCTGGAGGAGGACCAGGCCTGGGGAAGATGCTGAATCCAGTGCTGGGCGTCTTCAGATACAGGTACTATGGGGCATCCTGAATGAGGGGCTGCAGAATTAGGTCTGGAGTTCAGAGAAGTTATATCTAGAGACGTTAAATTGAGATTGTTGGAAAATACATGAAATTTGGACCTCAATCATCCCATCTGTGAAATGATAGAGGAAAGAGATAGCTAGATGATTTTTAAGTTTTCTTCTGGTTCCAACATATGTAGGATTCAAAGTGTTGAGGTTGGTAGGACACCAGAGACAGAGAGAAAAAAAATCGATATGGCCTGAAAAAGTTGGCATTGGCTCTTTGGAGGCTATTTATTATTCTTTCATCTGACTATCTTTCACTGAGCAGTTGCTATGAGCCACATGCTCTACTGGGGATGGAAGGGTGGACAAGACCCAGCCCTTGCAGTCAGGGTATTCACAGCCTGGTAGGGCTGAACCGATTGGAAATATCAAGGAGAAACTGGCTGGGTAAGGCTTAGGTCTCCATTAATAGTGACCGTCAGGAGGAGGTAAAAGATGGTCTAAGGATTAGTAGGAATAAGAAATCAAGATGGAGAGAGAAAGTGACATAGGGTATGGCCATTCCCTGAACGTGCTTAATCTCGTCTGTTCTCGGAACCTAAGCAGGGTCGGGCCTGGTTAGTACTTGAATGGGAGACCACCTTGGAATACCAGGTGCTGCAGGCGTTAAAAAAAAAAAAGTAACATAGAGGATTGTCATGGCAATGTGGTTTTGGCTGTTGCATGTTGGAGCAGTAGTTAGACTAAGGAACTTTGTGGTATTCATAAAAAAACACCCTCCTTTATATTTGAGCTAGACTGTGTTTTACATGTAGAGAGTGCAGAACTGAGGACTTGATATTTTGACCTTGGAAATTTGTTTTTGGTTCCATTGACCCTATCTGGCACAAAGAGCTCTCTCTGGCATTGAATTAT
Source organism: Pteropus medius (assembly GCF_902729225.1). Lineage (NCBI taxonomy): Eukaryota > Metazoa > Chordata > Mammalia > Chiroptera > Pteropodidae > Pteropus > Pteropus medius. Next base: position 768,415 of record NW_024346824.1, read on the forward strand.
TAGAAGAAATAAAACTTATCTATACTTTGCATCATTACAACCTGAAAATATTTCCAAAGTACAGGGACAGGCTAGCTCCACCTATCAGAGGAAGCTTTGCTGAAGTGGCAGTGGCACTTAATACTCAAGGTAGACCTGTGTCCTTGTATGGGATCTTAGGTCCTCAACAAGGAATGTGCAGCAATGTACTCTGAAGACCATCAGGCTAGATCTAGGAGGGCTATAATGCCCTCTGAATATGTAGCGTTGGTGGGACGGGCTCCTCTGTGCTGAAATAGTTCAGTGTCTAATTGAAGTGCTGTGAGTAAGAGGGAATCTATTGCCAAGCCCCACAGATATTGCTCCCATCAGAGAAAAAAAAATTATTCCTTCTGAACAATGTATGTTGAAACCAAGTGCCCTAAGGCAAGCTTGAGAGACCAAGGAATGCTTCCTACAGGAGGTAACATCTAAGACAAGACCTGAAAGTCAGGCAGAAAAAAGCTGTGCGGAAAATCTGGGCCCGAGAGCGTCGTTAGTGTGATTGCTGTCCATGTGGTTATTTTAAAGGTCATCTCTCTTGAGTTTTTCACTCTGGACTCTACCTATATACCTCAAGTCCATTTCAGGAACAAAGGCCCAGAATTTCTTAAGCTCTGTTGACTTTGCCTTCTCCTCCTAGCTCCTTGTCTTCATTGCTCCTCATGGCCTCAACGCCACACTCCCTTCCTGGGCTTGGATGAGGGTCGGGCAAATGAGGCACCTCAGCACAAATTTAGAGAGGAACTTACTCTCAGGGGCACACAACGTGCTCCCGGCCCTGTTCCCTGCTCACACCCAGTCTCCAGCCTCTTAGGTGCTCCTCCGTGCTCACGTCTTGCTGTTCAGTCCCATTTGCCTAGTGAAAGCTCACACTGCTCCAAGGCTCAGCTCAGATGTCACCTCCTCCCAGAAGTCTACTGCTCGCCCCAGTTATTCCTGCCTCCTCCCTAGGCCAAGATGGCCTTCTGTACTCCACCAACATGATAAAGGCTGCATAGCACAGTGGTTAATGGAGCAGGCTTTGGCATCAGAGTCCTGCTGTGCTGTTTATTATCTGTGCACCACTCTCTGAGCCTGTTTCCACATATGTACAATGTGGTGCCAACTTCACAGGGGAGCTGTAAAGATTAAATGAGAAAATGTATGTGAAGCGATCAGCAGTGATTGGTGCAAGGTACTCAGTAAGTGGTAGTTATTATTACTTTGTTTATACTTCTTCTAAAGCACTCATATATTCTAATTATTTTCCTGCCTTTATCTTCACCGTATGGTAATTTCCTCAAGGCAGGGAGGAGGAGGAAGAGGAGAGGAGGAAGAAGTTGAGCATGAATGACATTTAATGGGCATTAAGATATGTCTGCTGCATAAATAAAGGAAAGACATGACAAATTCCTTGAAAAAAGTTCTGGGCAGAAAATCTGGAGCTTTGAACTCTAGTCACATGGTCCCAGGGATGGCACAGTGCCTGCCCAACTCACATGCACTGTGAAAAAGAGCTGCTCAGACCACAGACTCTGGTGGGGCCATGTTTGAGACCACTTAGCCCCTCCAGTCTCTAGACTTGAGCAGATTGGGCCAGCATCAGAGCCAGGGGTTACCATTTCATATATTAGCTGGTGACCTTTAACTAATGGCCTAGTATAACAATCTGAGACAGGCCAATTAGAGGCTCTCTTGAACCAAGAAATGGAAAGAAATTATGAGATGGCAGAGGGAATTAAAGTAGGGAGGTCAGAGACAAGCGAGCCTAGGACAGTAGATCCACGTGCAAGCCAAGATAAGAGAGAGCAGAGACCAAGAGTAAGAAGCCTATTTTTAGGTAGAGGAGAAAGGAGCAGCCCTGTGCAGAGATGGGGAGGGTGTGAGAAGGAGAATGAAGAGAACAGTGAATCCTAGACCCGCCTCATTCCTACTGGTGTTTCAATTCCAGTCCTTACAGGAAACTTTATTATATTTGAGCTAGGTTTCTGTTCTTTACAGGCCTATGAGCCTGACTCAACTTGTTATCTTGGCAAGTCTCTGTCCCTCTCTGGGCCTCAGTTTGACTAGACCATCTCTAGGTCTCCAGATCAATGTTTTCTTTGAACACTGTGTAGAGAGAATGCTTTTTAGGTTGTTGGCAACTGAATTCAGTATTAGTTACGGAGTGCAATGACATCCTGGCTCCCAAAATAGCTTGGTAGCTGGTTAACGGGCCAGTGGGAGGATTCAACACACACCTGGCTTTGAACATGAGCCCTTTTGATACAATCCGCCTTCCCTTTACATTGCATCCTTTCTTGGATCACAAAGAAGCTGAGGAGCCAGGGCTGGTGTTTCTCCAGTGTCTTTTGGTTGCTGAATGCCCTATCCTACTCCTTAACACTTTCCTGGACCCACTTCAGCATTTCAGAGGATTCCAGTGCCAGATCTGCTCCAAAGAAAGTGCCGTTCCAGAAAGAATTTGAACAAAGTAACTTTCCTTCTTTGGTGTTAAGATCTCGCCTTCCAGATGTTTGGCTCTGGGCCTATGCCCTGCCTTCATCCTTCTAAGCTAACAACTATGTTGATAATAATACTTCTTTGCTTTTGTATAGTGCTTTGTACTTTTCAGATCATTTTAACACTTATTATCTTACTTGATATAGAAACCTGGGGTGAATGGGCAAGAAGGAAGAGTAGAGGGAAATACCTATCATTTCTTCCATCCCATCCACACCCTTAAAAGTTTATTTTAAAAGAATGTAAAGAAATATCCATCTGCTCTTTTTAAAACAGATGGAAATATTGAGACTGAGCTTAATTAAGTGACTTGTCCAAGATCACAGAGCGAGGTAAGGGCTGAGTTGGATCTAGGTTTCTAATCGTCAGTCACACTTAAGCAGGACTTGCCTAAGACCACTTTGCAAAACACTACCAGCCATGGCAAGGGGCCCTGCTAGAAGTAGGATTCTTGGCACTGCTGTCCCTTTGAGGCTTCTAGGAGTCAATCACAATCTTACTCCTTCAGTCCCTACAGAGACTTGGCTACCCCTTAATGGTTTGGATAGCAGCAGAAACCCACACAAGTAAGCCAGGTTAGATGTAAAGATTTAGTAACAGTTTCCCAGTTATTGGCAAGGATAAATGCCATTGGAAGAGTCAGTTTTCTTGTTTTGATTACAGAGCACTTGGTAGAAGGTAAGACAGAAAAGGCTGGAAACCACTGGTCTTACTTTCCATCAGCACCTCTGAAAAAGTGGAAGCAGAGGTAATAGTCGCTGCCCCTCCTCCCTTACTAAACTCTCCTTTGCTGCATGGACACACTTTCCTAGTCTCTCTGTTTTGGGTCCCCTTGCCAACCTTACTCATTGCTGAACTCCTACCAGTCATTCTGGAGCCTGTCCCTCCCAGTTACAATATGGAGTCAAGTTATCTTGGGAGGCAATAGTAGGTTCGCCATCACATGGTTTCTAATAGTTAGAAGTAGGTGAGGAAGCAAAAGGAGGAGATTTTCTCCAGGGTCTGCCCTTGTTTCTTTCCTAGCGCCCCAGCAGAGAGCTTACTGTGCTTCTCTTGTGGCATCACCCAGTCCAACAACTGCAAACAACACAACTGGGAAATTAGCCATGGCAGTCAGCTTATCACCTCGCCAGGGAGCACTATGTCAGACAGGATGAAGACAAGTAAACAGAAAATGTGCTTGGAATTTCAAACAGAGGAAATTTACTTCAGAGAACTGGTTAGAAACCTGTCAGCTTAAAGGAGCAAAAGGGTAAAGTGGGCAAACTGGAAATTAGTAGCTGTAGGATCCTTCTACCACCCGTAGGCCTGGATCAAATGCAAGGGTGTTACTGGACCCAGAAGGGCATTTGTTGCTGACATTGCCAGAGCATTGTTTTTGAAATGTTGCTGCCAGCAGAATTTCCAGAGGTCACTGGAGCCTACAGCTACTCACTGCTGCCCCTCCAGTACCACTGATACTGTTGGAGCCCATGGCAGTAGCCTACCACCACAGGAAACACTGAAGGTCTCTGAGCCCATATCCACCAGCTGCTTGCTGCTGCCAGTCTCAGGTAGATGCAGAGAGAACAATGGCTTCACCTCTCCTCCTGCCATCTCATCTCCAGCCACACAATTTCCCACCTGTACTCTCCATTGGCTGAATCTGACAGGAAGCCAGCAGGCAAGGGGAGTCTGGGAAATGTAGTTTTCAGGGCCCAGCAGTCTTCAGCTCAAAGCAGCAATCTTCAGCTCAAAGCAGAGCATGGAAAGGCTAGAATGGAGCTCAGAGCAAACAGGCCATCACAAAGGAAACTTTCAACTAGTTTTGTCACCTTAAAGGCTATAGGTATTGGACATTAGTTGATTACCTCTTCTTTCCATTTCCCCCTTTCCAATAGCCCCCTGTGATCCTTTCCAGGATCCATATATTTCCAGGAAGCCAATTCTTTCAGGGTAGAACAGGGCTGAGCCAGTCAATCCCACTGGCCAATCAAGTGAATCTTAGAGTTTTGCTGAAAAGGCTGGCACACACACTCTTTTCCTCGCTAATCGTGAATGAAGAAGTATGCAGCCCCTGGAATCTCTGATGGCAGTCATCTTGGGACAATGAGGGGAGCCGAAACCAGGAAGAAAGAGTAGCCCTAAAGACTAGGAGATTAATTTGGGGGTACATATGGAACCCACATGCCATAGGCACTATTTTGGAAGACCTGGCATAGTTGATCAGGCCCACGCCCCTTAGGGTGCCTATTATCTGCTCACAAAGCAAGACCAGTTTTCAAGCATGATGGAAAATTCTGGAAGAGAAAGAAAGTTTTAGGAATCAGCTACTTTCCCATGGTCACATCCTGGACCAATGGCTTTTAAATATTTTTTACTGTACCCTCAATAAGAAATATATTTTACAGTGTAACCAGTACACATGTAGCTGTGTGTATAAAAAAGTTTCACAATAGTTTTCACAGTATTTACCCTTGCTATATGCAATTAATTCAAATTTTCAGTTGTACTCTATGCCATTTCTGAAATAAAACTGGTTGCAAACTTCTAAATGATTTCATGATCTACTAATGGATTATGACTTGCAATTTGAGAAACACTACCCTATATATACCATGCCATCATCGATTGCTATAAAACTTAACTCTTGATTTTAAGCATCCTAACCTTTACTATTTTTTTTTTTTTGCTTCTGTATAAATCATATTCTCTGTCTTCTCTTGTTCTGAAGGAAAGTCACAGTGTCCCATCTCCTGTCAGAGGCCAACCTTTTCTCAGCCTGTGCTGAAGACCCCAAGAACTTACATCTGCAGATATTCTCTCTTTTTTGCATTGTCAAATTCTACTTGTCTACTGGAATATTTACTTTGCAAAATTGCTCTAGAGTCGCTCTCCTTAAAACCAAAACCAAACAAAAAAAAATCTCCTTTTGACCTCACTTCAACTCTTGCTTTCTTCAATCAAACCAGAGTAGACATGGTTGAATGAGACAGAAAGCAGAAGGGTGGCTTAGAGGGGAACTCAGTAGAAAGGACAAGGACCTTAGCAAGAAGGCAAGTAATGGGTGTTGAAGGGAGAAGAAGGCATTGAGATTTATGCGAGTGAAAGAAATTAGAAGTGAATTTCAACCCCAGAACTACTTTCCTTAACTCTCCTTTTGAGAATCCTGCTCCCTGGATCCCAAATCTTTGTTGCTAGAGCCTGGACTTTGGAGTCAGGTAAGTTCAAATTCAACACTGGCTTTGAGCTGGCTAACTTTGGATAAATCACATCTCTTCTATAAGTTTTCTCATCCATAAAATTAGTCTAATAAAATCTATCTCATTGAGTGGGCCTAAGGATTAAATGAGATCAACACATGTTAGCAATTATTATCATCAAGGCCTTGCCCATGCTTATGCAAAACCTTACTCCCTCACTAATAATAATTACCATGGTGACCACTCGTGAAGCAAGTCCTCTGTGCCAGGCAGTGTGCTAAGGGCCTTACAAATTGTTTCCAAGCCAAGAAGGGTTCCCTGGCACCTTCTCACTGCAGAGTTTCTCTCTCTGATAACTTAATTAATATTTCTAAAGTAAATACAAAGCACCAGGGAATAAAATGGCTTACTTGCATTCATTCATTCTATAGATGTTAATTAAGCACCTACTATGGTGCCAGAAACTTACTAGATAACTGGAGATACCAAGATGAACAAGGTCCTGAACATTGAAGGATTTACAATCTAGTCACACAATAAGTACTAGGTAATGAAGGTATGTAGGTGAGACGTTCTTTCCTTGTGGCTTCCTTGGTCTAAGCAACACTATCTTTGACTCCAGACCCCACAACTGACAGTGTTTCTGATTCTGTTCTTCTGGCTAGACCTTGGACCCCTACCTTCAGGACATGCTTTTTAGTTCTCAGCTTCCCATGTGGCCACCAGGATGAAGAGAACATGTTTGTGTTCTCTATCTCTCCCTGCCTGGTATCCCCCTCCAGAGAAAACAAAGTTATCAGGTGTCTAAAAGACAGGTAATTGCTGGTCTGGCTATTATGCCATGACACCTTTAACATTCCTGTCTCAATTCACTCATAGTCTCCAAATTGCTGAATCCAACAGACTGTTTGTCCCTTTACAGATATTTTGTCTCTTTCTCTCATTTTGGCATCACATACCATTTACTGTTCTTTATATCTTTTCACATCTATAGTTAAGCAGACTGTTCAGCTCATGCCACTAAGAAGTAGAGTTGGGACTTGAACCCAGTTCAGGCTGACTCCAAAGCACACACTATAATCAATGCTCTGTGCTACCTTCCCAAGATCTAGACCAATTGTCTAGATCTGTGCTGTCCAACACGTAGTCATTAATTACATATAGCTATTTAAATTTAAATTTAAATAAAATAAAAATTTCAGTTTCTCAGTAGCAGTTTGCAAGTTGCTAAATAGCCACATGTGGCTGGTGGCTACTATACTGAACGGCACAGATCTAAAACATTTCCACCACTGTAGAAGTTCTACTGAATAGCATTGGTGCAGGTAAGTGTAGGATAGCATTGGGTTAGAGTGTTCTGTCTTCTGACCTCTTCTTTTTATCCTCTTTTCCATTATTTATTCTCAGAGAGTGGGCAGCCATTGTTTGGTCTGCCCAACTCTCCAGTCCCACTTTTCTGGAAACTGTTATTCTACCCTGCACCTTGCTATTACATACCTTTGTTCCGTGTTACAGTGGATATGGCCATGTTTATACATTACCCTGTGGCCCCACCCTCGCCCACAACAAAGTTGATTGGTTCAGGGGTGGACACTTGGCCAAATCTAGCCCAAGCAGCAGCTCTTTTCCCCAGGAATTCAAAATTGAACCTAAAAGTCAAGTCACTTGGCTGATCTCTTGACTGGAGGTGACCTGGGATCCATGGGTGACCATGTTTTCTTTTATTTGGATTGAGAAAACTGGTCTTCAGAGAGATAAAAAATGACAAAACAGTTACACCTATTTGAGACAGTTAGATCTAGGAACTCAGAGGATATCAGGGCTCTGTATCCCTGTGTGTGTGTGTTCTGCCTTTCTCTGTGATGCCTTCATGCTCAGGCAGGCTCTCTCCATGAAGCAGAAGTGATAGCCACTGACATATCTTTATTGCTCAAGACCTCCAGAAGAAAAGTCATCTCTCCTATATTTCACATCTTTAGGAAGGCTTTGCTTATCTTAGTTTGAGTCATGTGCCTATCTGTTCAGAAACTGTGACCCGAAGAAGGGATTAAGAGCTAAAGCTTTATGTGGGATGCACAGTCCTAGAGCAGTGAGAATGAGGAGAATGGGGAAATAGGAAAAGATGGGAAACAATACAAGCAAATGTTTGCTGGTTATTTCTTCACAAGACACAGCTAGTCTTCTGATAGGCACACCCACCTGGCAATGCAGAATGTCTCTAGACAGGTTACACAGAGAAATTATACCTTAAAACAGTCCATCAGAGGAAGGGAGAGTAGGTTGTTGTATCCTGCTCCTTTCTCCCATTGGTCAGTTTGCCCTATGGGTAGTTAACTCTCTTGTATTTCCAAGTTGCTTCGTTGGCCCCTTTAGGAGCTGCTCAGAAAGCCAGGTCTCATGCTCTGTGGAGTGCTGTATCATCAGGGTCTGGAAGTTGCAAGAGAAGCCATAGAATCCATGTTTGCAACTAGTTGGCCTCAGGCAGCAGGACTGTGAGGCCTCACTCAAGAGTTGGTTAGCTATGTCTGCAGTTGAGGCAAACTACGTAGCTTGTGGTCTTGGAGCCAAATGGCACTGAGAGACTCTAAGGAGCCACAGGGCCAAGATGTGGGGATCATTATGACTCATCAGCCTGGGTCATATGCTTACCCCATGGCTGAGGCAGTATAGAAGTGATACTGTGATAGAAGCTATCTCATCCTCCCTCCCCTTGTGTCAGTTCAGATCGTCAGAAAATCAGACACTAAGACAGGATTAAATGTGAAAAATGTATTATGGAAAACATCCATGAGAGAAAATGTGCAGGAGCCAGGGAAGACTCAGAGATAACCATCAGACAGTGATATAGCTCTGACCCTAAGTAAAGGAGAAGGAGAAGGAAGGAGTTCAAGGTGGAAGTGCTTTAGACTGCAGTGTGGCTCTAAGAAAAGTTTGGTAAGGTCTTTGAGGAGTCCTTGAGCCAAAGTCATCCACCAGAGGAGGAAAAAATCCTATCCTAAAACTCCTGCTGTGCTTAGTCACTGGCCAGGAGTAGTCTGTGGGAAGTGAGGCCTAGGAGTTAAGGGTGATGGATTTCAAAGCTTAGCGTGGATTTCAGAACTGAACAGCTGGGCTGTTGGTGAATTATACTTCCCCCAGTTAGAGACATGAGAAATGCATTCTCGTGGCCGCATACCCTCCTGGCCCAGCACGACATACAAATGAAGGATGATTCTACAATCTAAAAAAAAAAAAAAGAAAAGAAAAATAGAATGGCATTATCAGTTGAAAGAGCAAAGGTGTTGAGCAGGCAAGACAACAAATGTCCATCCCATAGCTTATAATGTCCTGCTTGTAAGTCAAACTCTATATGTCCAAATCTGAATTCATGACTTTCTATATGCTCTAGAGAAGTCTTCATCTTGAACTACTATCCTCCAGGTGCGAAACCTGTGAGTCACATTAAACACTTCTTTATCCCCATCCCAACAGTAGCCAATCAATAGTCAAGTCCTTTCAAACCCACTTTGTCGATATCACTTCATATGTGTATCCTCTTCCCTTCATTCTCATTGCTACTGATATGTTCAGGCCTTCATTCCATCTTGCCTGAACTATTGTGGAAGTCTCCAACTGGTCATTTAGCAACTCTTTTCCATCCTACTTTCTCTGCCAGATTGTCTTTAAATACAGTTTTGACCATGTCACCCCCCTTTGTAAAAACTACCATTGAGAATGTATGGGACAATCAGAAAATTCTGGAGATGGATTGTGGTGATGGTTGCACAATGAGAATGTACTTAATGTCACTGAACTATACACTTAAAAATGATTAAAATGGTAAAACAACTCTCCATAGTAGAAAAATAAAGCCCAAGAGCCTTAACCAGACCTTAATATATCTTTCTAAACTATTGTTCTTCCTATTCTTACTCTGTATTTCCTCAATTAATCCCTGGCTTCCTTTATTTGCTCTAGTGACTGTCTACACAGAGCATGCTCTTCCCCTAATTCTACCCATTTTTCAAGACCCAGTTCAAATGTCACATCCTTGCAAAGCTTTCCTGAACTCCTCCCATATTTCATACTAAGTGGAAGTAATCCTTCCCTTTTTTGAACTCCCACAGCACAGTGAATCATCTCTTTAGCACTTAGTGCTTTTCTTTTAGATCAAAGAAGGGACACGATGAGATAGAGTGTAGCTCAAGGTCATCCAATTGGCCCTCTTGACAGGTCCCTCTACAGTGCCATAACCTTAAGGAATTTACCATCATCCCAGAACTGGTGTTCTGCCTTGTAAACTCAGAAGCCTAATTTTAATAGCAAAGAGTAGAACCAACTCTCAGCAGGGTTCTCGTATTCACTAAGCTCACAGAAACTGATAGTTACATAAACCAGAATCCAACAGACTAAATGAAAAATGTAGGTATCAAAAGAGCTGGAATTCAGTAGGTGGCAGATCACTAAATTGTCCCTATAGGCAAGGCATTTGCTGAGTGGGCAAAATCACACCAGAAAAAACACATTGGAGCATTTCTTAGCTGAGGCAGCCTGAAATAGTTCTTAGCCATTACAGGGATGACATGGACAAGGAAATCCAAATGCTCAGGTCAGCTTGACTGACACAGGGCTTAGAGGGGTAATGCTAGTGCTTGACTCTCTGCCTTGTTTTGGGCTGTCATGGCTAATTAAGTCCTTTGGTTCACAGATTCCCTCTGCAAACAGGATATAGCATGATTGGTTAAGATTGATTAAGCTTCCTTTTATTAAATTACAATCACATTTGCCTTCTTGAGATTCCTCCCATATGACCTGGATCACAGTGTGCTTTTTTGATGCTGTTTGTAGACAAGCTCTTGGCTTACCTCCACAGGTAGCTAATTCCAGGGCTGCATTAGTCAGTTTAGGCTAGCTAGGTTATGCTGCAGTAGCAAACAACTAAAACAATCTTTGTGGCTTACAATAACAAAGGTTTATTTCTTACTCACTTTACATATTACATGTGTCAGCTGTGGCTATGCACATCTTCACTCTGGGACCAAAGCTGAAACACCTCTATTTGGGATATGCTGCTCTCACGATGAGGAAAAAAAATATGGCAGAATCATGAGATAGCCTATGTATTTCTGCTCACAAGTGGTTCATGCCATTTCTATTCACATTTCATTGATTAAAACAAGACCAAGGTTGATGACATTAGAGTAAGAAGTATAATCTCCTAGGGACAGGCCAGATATTATAATATAATGTATTATAATAACTATTATCAGTTATAATACTACCAAAATAGTGAAATACTTTCATACTAGCTGGTAAATTAGCTGCTGTCCCAAACCTCCTGACAACTCCCATCCCCTGGGATTCTCTCGGACCTACTATTCACAAACTAGCAACTGAGGGGTTAACACCTAGCACGCCTAGCACGCCTAGCACAGGATAGCTCCAGGACTTCAAATCTGTTAGATTGATGCTTGAGAACTACCTGTTGTTAAATATGTTGGCTAATATCCTCTACTATGTAAATTTTTATTAGTTTAATTCTGAGGGCAACCTGATTTCAGGCTCTTGGAAAGAAACCAAATACAGCCCCTATGTGCTGTCAATAAATACTTTTAATAATAATACTAATTTGTGCTGCTTTCTACACATTTTGACATCTTTTGCAAATACAGTATATGGAATAAATGCTCAGTAAATATTTGTAGACTTACCTAGTTTTTTCACATTAGTTCAGCTTATCTATCTCAACATACTATTTTGAGTTTCCATTTTTAATTTCTTATGCCATTTCTCATGTCTGAAAATGTCTTATCACTAACCTCTTTATAACATATTTGCAATTTACAAAGCACTCCCCCTTACACTCCCAGGAGGTAGGGATTAGGTCATTTTACAGATGATGAAATTGAGACTCAGTGAAATCAGGTCTTATAGCCAGTTAGGTTTCATTCATTCATTCATCAAATATTTATTGAGTGCCTAAATTTAGATTTTTTAAGGTTGGATTTGAGAACAATTTTCCTGAATTCAAGTCAAGAGTTTTATTCCACTATTCTCAGCTACTTGATCATCAGGGTCATGAACTCCAAGGAAAGAATAAGTCTGTTGATTTTATTACTGAGGACCACTGAGACACACAAGTATCAGAAAGGCTCCAAGGTCATTTGTAAAATTCAAGGTAACCACCAGCAGGAGCAATCTCATTTCTCTCTGTACTTGCTACCTAATGCCCTGTCTCACTGTAGATTCCATTCAATACATATTTGATGAGTGCATCTACAGGTTTCAGAGGTATTCAAATTGAGTTTTGACACTACCTGTGGAAACTTGATCAAGTTAGCTCGAGCTTGTTTTATCATTTGTAAAATAAAAACAATACTAATGTCGTAGAACTAAGTTGTTGTGGAGATTAAAGAGATAATGTAGTGCTCATTGTAGCTGTGGTTTCCAATTCTTTGATAAAAGTTTCAAACTCTGCATTCAAATGAGAAAAACAATGTCTATGTCGATGTAAGATTACAAGCTGACCATTGGAAGTGCTGTTCTTTATTCTGGAGTATATCGTTTTACAGTTTTGGTGTTAAATCCCCTCTTTTACGGTACTGGTACCTACTTTTTTCAACAACACACTTAATCTGGCCTCCCCATGTCGTCCTTCGTCTCTCAGCTCTTTCTTCCCAAATTAAAAATACACACATATTCCTGAGCCCCGTCACGAAGAGGAAAGAAATGCACACACACAAACTCCTAAAAATTAAAAGTGTGCGCACCACAGCCCAAAACCATAAGCATAGAACGCCCTAAGGAGGTCACCAGGCAACTCCTTCGGCTCCCGGAAAGAAGGGCGGAGTCAGAAAGCTCAGATATCTTTCCGCTTCACCATGTCGTCGTCCCTTCCCAATTCTCGCGAGACTTCAAGCAACTCAGCTTCTGCGCATTACAAGTTACTGCGAGTCGAGGCGCCAAGGGAGGGGGAGGAGAAGGGGGGACGGTGCAAACGGCGTGGCCGCCATCTTGTTTGTACCCCCGCTTCGCGCGCGCTGTTCTCCGTGACGCACGCTTCCCCTCCCCTCCGCGGTGCCCAGGCCTCTGCATTGCCCTACTCCGCAGGAGCGCTGGGCGGCTCCTGCTCTTCCCTGGACTCCTGAGCAGAGGTGTGTAAGTGTGCGGGAGCATCTGCGGGAGGGAAGGTGAGAGGTGAGCGGCGGCGGCGCGGGGGGGAGGGGCAGCGCTTCCCGCCTTTGGCGGAGACCTCACTTCCCTCGCGCGGCCGCTGCTGTAGTTCGGTCCGGCCTGTCCGCCGCCATGTTGTGTTCTCGCCGGGGTTGCCGCTGTCGCCGCCGCTGCGCTCGTGGGGTCCGTGCGCCTAGTCGGCCCGGCCCGCGGGCTTTCTCCCATTGGCGGAAGGCGACGGCGGGGGGGCTCGCTCGTGATTGGTCGGTGGCAGGGAGGCCGCGGACCTGGTACCTCATTGGTCGCGCTGGCTCCGGCCTAGGGAGTGATGAAGGAATCTGAGGCTGCAGGGATTCGCGGGTCTGGGGCTTGGGCTGCAGGTTGATGACCCCCCCCTACGGCGCAGGCGTAGGGCAGAGGCTGGGGGTCAGCCTAAAGGCCTTAAGGGAGGAGGGAGGGTGTTGTCTGGCAGGTACTTTGGGGTAGCCTGTGCAGGGCCTGAAGTAGGAGGCCCTCCTAATTCCAGAAGTAGCTTCCGTGGAACATGCAGGGCCCAGGTTGGGGGCGTGCAAGCCCCAAGGGTGCCAGGCTTGGAAACACTGAAACCCGAGTTACAGGCCGAGAGAATCTTCGAGATCCAGGGGTATTAAACTTATAGAGTGTTAACACAGTTTGCAAATGACCCTGATTTCCATGGATACCAAGTCTGAGCGCATGGTATAGGAGAAAAGGTATCAGGGCCCTAAGGACATATCTGAACGTTAGGATCATATCAGGGAAAAGCTGAGGTTTCGGTGGAGCTCTGGAGTCCAAAGTTACCAAACTTGGAATGTGATGTGAGGAGGAAGTAAACAGACCCAGCCTGAGGGAGAGATCCTGTTGGGTAGGTGTGCCCGGTCTTAATAACAATGCCAAGCCTACAAGGCATAGCATTTAGTAGTGACAGGTCTATAGGAGTGAGAAAATACGAAGTATTTTTGGGGAACATTTTCAGACTTAGTAGTTATATAGTAAGAGAGCAATTATAGGTTATTAGGGCCCAGGACCATGCAGCTAATTTTGAGGTGTTCTCTTTCAAGCTTTCTTACTCTAGGGAGGATACAGGTCAGGGCCGAGTTTGCAAAGCTACACTTTCCAGCAAACATTAGACTTGGTAATTATTTGTTGAATGGATATCGTTAGGTTCCTCTTAAAGAGAGCTTGACAGGGATCCTGGATCTTGGCTTCTTTCTTTTTATATATGTGCCTAAAAAATACACTGACCCTCATATGCATTTTTAAAATTATATATTTTAAAATTATATATATATATATATATATATATATATATATATATATATATATATATATATATATAAAAAGCCTGGAACAAAAACTAGTGCATAGCTTTTTGCATCTTGTCTGAAGTAAGGAGACTTGTCACCACTTTCTAGTTCATGTTTCAAAAAGCTTTTGTTGCCATTGAGAGTTGGAGTCAGCTTCTTAGGGATGCATTCAGTTTCCATTGAATGGTAACTTGGTTTGTTTAACATTTGCATCTTACAAGATTTGCGATCAGGGAAACACATTTGTGTTAAGTTACTATGTTTTCCTAGTTTGTTTTTCCTTGTCTATGTTAGGTATTTCAAGCTTTAGATAGATGTTGCACTTCTGTATTCGTACCAATTTCAAGAAATTCCTGTGGTTTTCAGATTCGGTCAGTTTTATGTGAATGTACCTAAAGTTTTGAGAGAGAAGTAGTACTTTCTTGTAGTAGAAGAAGGAGATTGACATTTTGGGGCATATTTAATACACATTCCTGTTAGATACAGGCATTATCATTTCCAATTGTAGATAAGAAAGAGAATCAGAGAGGCTAAGTAGCTTGTCCATTTCAGTGGTCGAATTGGGATTCAAATCCAAGTTTTCTTATGTCAAAGCCTGTAGTTTTATCTGCTACATTATACTGTCAACATAAACTTGACTAGTCAAACTCCTGGGTAGTTTTAAATTTCAGAGTGGATCATCTTTCTTTGATTTCTGTTTCAAAGATCCAGACCACAGAATGGTAACCCATTTGAATATGGATTCTTCAACTAGGTATTTAAATCTTACCTATTGGTTTCTATTGTGAAGGGAGAGATTTACAAAGTAAACTGAAATTTTCCTGAACTCAGGTAGATAATGGGGAAAAATATGTACAGAAAGTTTCAAGAATCTGCATTCTTTAAAACCAAGCTTCATCGGCTTTCTGTTTATGGAAGTGATTAATGCCCAGCAGTAAGGGACTACAGTGTAAAAGAGCTCACTAGGGAGCTTTTTCAAACATCATAGGTTCTTTAGGATGTTTGTCTCCAAACACAGAGACTTATCCAAAAGCCTAGTGCCTTCTTCAAATTGTGGGATAATGATTCTATGATGTGTTTATCCTGAATGATGAATCAAGTTAAAACTGATACAATAATATTACATAGAAATCTTTAAATAATTCAGGTTTCAAGGGGAGACCAAAGAACTGGATGTCTTGCTTTGTTTCATGATATGATTAGGTGAGGGTCTCCTCCCTTTTATTTGCAGTTACATTGTAGTGGGGTAATAGGGCTTGCCATGCATTTTGTATGTTGATCATCTCAGCTTCATTTGGCCCAGTAATTAAGTTAACCAAATACAAAGAATGTTATGGCATCCTTAACCAAGTTTCTTTTTTAGTAAGTCTGGGCAAGTTTACAAAAATGTTAATATACATGTATCTTTTTTATTCAGTAAACATTTCTTGACTACCTGCTCTTCAACACTAGTGACCAACTTCATTCTGCATTAGCTCCTTATACCCATGGCCACTTGCTGGGCTTTGTTATCATTTTGAATTGACCACCTTAGAAATCTTGAACTCCCAGGAGGTCTGAGTAGGTCAGAATTTATAATAAAAACCTGTGAACATCAGCTTTGTCTTCTAAGCAGAAATCATACTAGTGCTTTATACTTTACAGACTGAGTCCATATCATCGTATTTGATCCTTATGACAAATAATTCTATTACCTCATTTATTCTTACACATTTTCCATTTGGTCAAAACTGATTCATTGTACTAGAAAAGATATGAGGGTTCTTATTTCCATTTACAGAGAATGGAGGCAAAGTGTCATGAGGGGCCATGCTAGGTGACATTTTGAGGCAATTTTGAAATTCACATCTCATCTTTTAGTTCAAGGGTACTGAGCCACTAAAAATACTCAGAAACAATATAGTTACTACATTTTATTGAGTGCTTACATTGTACCAGCTAAGGTATAAATGTTTTATATATATTATCTTCGTACAATATGAGGTAGATACTATTACCATCCTCAGTTTTACATGTGAGGAAACTGAGGAGGTAAATAATTTGCTCAAGGTCACAGAGCCAGTAAGTGGCAGAGCCCAGATTCAAACATAGGTCTGTAACTCTAACTCAGACATAGTTTGTGGAGCCCTTTCTCTTAAACACTGTGTTCTCTTGATCATAGAATATTATGAGAAAAGAAAAATCCTTGCATTTTAGCTCAGGAAGTGACCTTTGATTCTTTCAGGCATTACCTTTGTAGTGAGGCCCTACATAATAATGTAGTGACCTTGACAAGGTCACTTAGCTATGCAAGGGCAGAGCCAAGTCTAGGCCAGTACACTGGATTCCCAGACCAGTACTCATCTGGACAGCATTTCCTCTCCTGTGGAATCATTGACTTGATGACAGAGATGCCTCTAAGACATTTTTGCATTTTGACAAGTTTGCCTCATTCACAGGAGGGAGAATAGCAGAGGGCATTATTAGGTTCACAAGTGACCTTCTTGAGGTTCGTTCAACCTTAGGTGTATAGTCTATGAAGAACATTCCTTAGCCAGCAAGTTGTTCTTTTTCATTCTCTTTCTTGTGTTTAAAGCAAACTGAATTATCTGATGTCTTACAGCCTCTTCATTTTGTTTATTCAGTTTTTCATGCATGTGCTGTGACTAGTTAGAAAGGCTACAAGGTTATTTTTATATTTTCCCACAGAGACTCAAAGTACCACATAACATAATGTAAGTCGATTAATTGTAAGAGGAAATGGATTTAAAATATTTTGGCCAAAGAGTGTCTTTAGGAGGGGCCAGTGTAGTTGCTGACATTGGGAGTCAGACTTGGGAAAGAATTCTGTCTTTGCAGTGAGTTTACCCTCTGTGTAAACTGGGGGTCAGATTCTTAACCTGTTTGAGCTTTAGTTTCTTCCTATTGTAAAGTAATGGTAATGATACTTATAGAGTAATTATAAAAAATGAATACAATAGCATATGGTAGGTGCTTGTCATTAAGTGGACCCTTCTTTTTAGAACAGCATAAAGTCTCTCTGGACAGCCAGTTAGAATTCTCTGATGAGGAGGCCTTTTGTAATTGTCTACTCTGTTGTGTACAGTAAGATTTTCTCTTGACATGAAAGACATAACCTAATTTAGTTGTGCTGTTGTGGTTCAGGAGTTTGTTTTAGGGTTAGATTGTCTCCCAATCATCTTTATTAATCCAGGTGCTGAGTAGTAATGATTCTGATGAGATGAAAACTTTTTCATATTTGCCAAGTATCAATGATTATTGAAATCAGAATAACCAGAAAGAAAGAAATTTGCATTATAACCGTTAAAATTTTTTTTTTTAATTGTAGAAGTTGTCAGTTGAAGTTGGGACTGTCAGTTTGGTTTATGGTCATCTGGGTAACATTTTCTTTGAAATAAGCAGAAAGGCAACATTGTTGGAATAGTTCAGGGAAAAAATCTCTTTGCCTGCAGAAATTTTTGCAAGGTTGCAATATTTGTCACACTTCTCCGTGTTTTAGCAGTGTTGTACCTGATAGCAGTGAGGCAACATCTGCACTCATTTTCAGCATGGGAGTTGTATTTTCTATTTTGGTTTAAGTTTTTTTGTTTGCAGACAGATTACTTCTAAATTCAGTGTTCGTTCTTTTATACAGCGAAAACTTTCCAATGGGTAAACTTCAGGGGCAGTTTAGAGAAAGGGACTAGTCTAACCTTTGCATTTGAATGTGTCCAGGAGAATAGGTTTAAATTAAAGGTTCAAATCTCCATGTTTTTTTTAAAGAATATTCTCTATTTAAAAGTCAACAGTATATAGTTATAAACCAGATTCAAGAATTATTCTAAATACATTCATGGGTATGAGCTATAAATAGTGATCTTGATCAGTGCTTCAACAAATGCTTCTGTGACTCATAGGAAATACATCGGACTATAGAATGTTTTGTATCATGTCATTGGTTAAAATCTATTAGAGTTACTAAAGGTTTTTACAATCCCTAGTATACTAATAACCTTTTCCTTGGGAGCTACAAATTGTCCAGTGATCTATACGAAGTAAGATTCTTTGCCCAATAGAAAACATATCCCCTCACCAGTGGCATGATCTGTCTGTTTAAAAGAAAAAGTACATGCCATCTGCACAGTTGAACATCTGTCATTTTTAACTGTCTTAAAAATTAATACTGTACCTGGAAGGTAAGTCGCTTAAATTTACTCATTATCATATGACAAAGTTGGGGCCTTTTAAAAAAGCAAAGCATATTTAGTTGGCAATAATTTGGGAGGCAGAGGATTGCTATTTATGGTGATATTTAATGCCATTTTCAGTAGAACTAAATTAAAAAGGTAAAATGCCATAATATATGTAAAACTAACCATTTTGGAAGGTGGTCAGAATAGAGTTGCCTATATTCTTTTCATTCCACTAACATTTGTAAATTGACTTAGAGCAGCATTTCCCAAGTTTTATTGAACATTAGTTCTTATACAATGCTAATAAGTGTCCTCTGGGGATGAAAAAAGGATTCTTGACAAAATAATGGCCAAAGCGAAATGCATTTCTTTACTGCAGAATTAGTATTGAGAATTTTTGTACTCATGTGCCTTATGACTCTCTAGGAGAAGAAATCATACATTATGCAGTGTTTCTCAAACTTCTTTGGCCGTGGAACCCTATTTGTAAGAACATCTAATAAACATTTTATGTTATGACTGGCATGTAGTTGAGCCCAGTTGAGCAGTTCTGGTGTAGAGAGTTTATGAATAAAAACATGAATCCTTTTGTATGGGATAGTTTGGCCATTAGTAGGAAAGCATTTTTCTGAGAACATATTTAAGGTATGTTTCCGAGATAACATAGACTCTTGGGATGAATGTGATTTTAAAGGTCATCTGATCCAATTGCCAATAACAATTAGTAGCAGCTACCATTTTTTGGAGCATTTGCTGTTTATCAGGCACGGTGTTGTTATTCTACATACATTTATTAACCACTGGTCTTAAATGATTTTTTTTATCTTACTATTTCTCATTCCTCTACTTTTCAACAGCTTCACTACTTTCTCCAGTAACTAGATTACTGCAGTGTCCTGTTTTCTGTTATCTCACTAGAGTGCTGCCATTCTCCCACCCCATCTCCTTCTCCACATTTTACCCAAAAAGATCTTTTAAAAGGATAATCTGATTGTGCTTAAAACTCTTCAGTGGCTCACCATTGTCCTCAGAGTAAAATTCCAGTATCTTCGCCTTTTCCAGCCTTGTTTACTTTCCTAACTTTACTTCTAGCCTTTTGCTTCTGGGCTGTTGCCATACCCAACTACAGGCGTTCCAGGAATGTAATCCTTCTCTATCAGCTCCAGGCCTTTGTACATGCAGTTTGCTTATCTATCTAAGTAGGTTTTTAAATCTCCCAAGAAGCCTTCTCTGACTAGCCTGAAACTGAGATAGGCTCTGCTTATGTCCTGTATTATGCTTTTGCCCCTGTTGTAATTCTTAACACATAGCACTATGGTTGCCTATTTTAATTTTCCTGTATGTTATAATAGACTTTAATCCCCTTGAGGACAAGGACTGTCTTGTTTAGGATCCCCAGATCTTAACACAATGCCTACACATATAAGTACTTATTTGAATGAATGAAAGTATCCTTAATCCTTATAACCTTGCAAGACGTTTTGTAGTTTAAGAAATTGCCTTAGTGGGGTTAAGTAACTTGCCCAGGGTTACTCAGCTAAAAAGAGGTGGGTGAGGAAGGATTACAATCTAAATCTGTCTAGCTGCAAAGACCCGGCTTCTTTTTTTACCCCTGCTTCTCCACATGGCTGCTCTTTTTCATCTTGTCTTTACACATTTCTGTCAAGTGTTCCAACAGCCTTGCTAACAACCCCATCCAGAGCTTCTGAGGCAGCTTGTGCCATCTTTGGATAACTCTGAGAGCTGAAATAGGTCCCTCTAGAATAGTATTCTATCTACTAGTCTTAATTTATGCTTTGGAGAATATAATTTTTTAAAAGCAAATAAGTCAGAATTTATAGTCCACTTAAGGTCTTATTTATTAGTTATTTTATTCATTTATTGAGCAACCATTTACTGAGTACCAGTGCTAGGTTCTCTATTCTCTTGATGTTGTCATTGTTCAAAATGTTTCTGGGACTTCTTTGAGGATTATCTTCAGACTTCCTGTCAGATATTTTTGAAAATGTGTTGACATTCTTTTTTTAAATCTTAAAGGTGGATTTGATTTGGAAAATGGCCAATAGTTGTTCAGGACCAAGTCGGGTGAAAAATATGGTTCAGAAGTTACAACCTGGCAGCCTTGTTTTCTTTGATCTGTTTATAATTTTTTAAAAATTTAAACCAAAATTGAAAATGGAAAGAGTTAACATTAAAACAAGTTGGCTTGTTTTTTTAAAAAAAAACAGACAAAAGTGTACTACTTGTGAAGCCATTGCAACAGTTCTGAAAGAGATAATGAAGGTAGTGGTACAAGGAATGGGCATAATGGATTCCTCTGTGGTGTTATTTATAATATTTTTTAATTGAAAAAATTGAGATTATTAATGTGAAACTGATTAAAAATTATGTCACATCCATTCAATGGAGTATTATTCGATTACCAATGACATAGGTCTATATTTGATATGAAAAAATATTCACGTTTTTAAGTGAAAAAACATTACAAAATAGTTTGTATAGTATTTTCTAATATTGCTGTACTAACTCAGCCTCTTATTTACATAAGAAGAATTTCTAAGAGTATATAACCTAAAATACCAACAGTGCTTGATTCTGAGTGGTTGGATTAAAGGTGTGTTTTGTTTTTTTTTTAAAGCTGTTCTTAAAAAAGTACCCCATCCACCTAACCTATAGCAGCATCATTAAAAAACAAACTACTGTATACATCCATCTCATCAGCTTAGTGTATAATAATGCATACAACATATTTAATATTCAAATGAATATGGCTTTGTGTCCCCTATTCCAACATATGAGAATTTTATTTTTCTCTACAGGTTCTCTGATATTTCCGGGACCCCCAAGTTTACTTACTAAGTCTGAAGGAGTTAGTTAAGGTCACCATCAATAAAATGTTTGGGCCACTGAAGAGCCTAGTGTTTTTGTTGCTGTTTTAGCTTCTGCTGGGATACAATGTAACTCTCAAATCAGGTAATCTGGAATACTGAGCAAGACTCTGTCCTTGGCAGAAATTGTCATGGTGGTTGAGGCCAACTTTTGATCCTTCAGTCATTCCTCAGAATGCCAGATCAGGAGCTGTTCTAGCATCAACTTTTTGTGTCCAGGATCTGGCTTTTTCTTTTTTTATCATCTGCAGCTCTTAACTGCAGTGGACCAGAGTTCCTCCATGGCCCTTGTCAGTTGGCACTAAGTAGTAGCTGCCCTTTTAGATGAGACATGTACTCTCCAGTTTTCCTCAGTTCTCCACTACTCGCTGTTATTTCCTTGACACTGTGGGTTTTATATCTCTGTACCAAGCACTAGGGATATATGTGGATATAAATAAGACACAATTGTTGCCTTCAAGAAGCCCTTTTCTGGTAATAAAAACATGGTAAAAAGTAATTATAATATATGATAAGTGCTATGGTCAAATGTATATTTTGATATTAATTGAGCACCTATCACATACCAGGTATTAATGCTGAGTGCTTTAACTTATTTAAGCCTCAACACTATTGCGAGTTGATGGGTTGCCTCCTCCCATTTTACACATGAGGAAGTGAGCTCAGAAATGGTTAAGTAACTTGGCCAAGGTCATAAAGCTAGTAAGTAGGTAGCTATGATTCAAAACCAATTTTCTGACTAAGGGCATCAGTTTCCATCCTGCCTTTGAGAGCATTAAAGCCTGAACCGTGTAACCAGAGGCACTGATTTTGTTTCATAGTGATCTGAGTGTTTTTTAGGGCAAGATGCATATGTCTGGTATAGAGGCTGCTGAGATCCAGGTTCAGGGAAGAATGTGAATTGGAATCCTAGAGATCCCATGAGGCTCTTAGTCCGAAGTAATGACAGGCTAGAGGAGTGAAAGCTATAGTAAGCGAATGGGTCAGGCTGCCAAATGAAATTCTAGGATAATTCAAGCTCTCTTCCAGTGGTTTGAATTCTACTAAGGCGACTATTGATGAGAAATAGGGGTTGGAATGGGTTTTTTTTGTTTGTTTTTTGCAAATTGCCAAGGACTAATGAAAACTATGTCAAAGACCTTCACAGAGTATAGAGACATGTTTGGTTTAATCTGGTACATCAAAAGCAGAATTGAAGAGTAGGCTTTTAGAATAATAAGCAGACCTCAGCCAGGATTGGTGGTGAAAGGCATGAATTTCTGGCATAAAAACTGGGGAAGATTTTTAGTAGCAGCTGGTACTTCTCCCACACTGCCCTTTATGGCTCAGGAGTTGCTTTCTGCAGAGTTGCGGAGTATGCTAGAGATAAAAAGAGACATTTCCTCATGGTAGCTTTAGGACCTTAAGGAGCTAAGTCTCTCCGAACCTTAAGCCCTTTTTAAAACAAGAGATTTGGATTGGGTGACTTTTAGCACTTTCCATTTTTTTTTTCAGTGCTTATTAAGTACAACATACTTTACATACGTTATTAGCTCACTTAATTCTTACAGTGGCTCTGTGATAGAGATATCTGTATATGACAGATGAGGAAATAGTCTCAGGGTTAGACCAGTAGAGGAGTCAGAATTTGAAACTAGCTCTGCCTGACTCCCAGAGCTTAAGTTATTTTGCCATAGTGACACTGATTAATAGTGTTGTGAATATGTTTTTTTCCGTTTCTCTGCCTCTCACTCCTCAAATGAGCTGCTTTGCTTCCTTGCAGCTGACTTGACCTCTAGTGTTTTGGGTTAAAAGAGGCTCTAGTGTGGATAAGGCACACAGCTGGTCTTTGGCCTTCTGCCTTTTTTTCTTAGACTGATACCTATTCAGAATCTGTGATCTAAATTTTTGAAGAGAGAACTACAATACCTCTGATTCTGTGTAGCTTCAGGATTTGCCCCACAACATACCCCGTTAGCATAACTAAACTCTTATTTAGATGCAATAGTGAAATTGTCTTGCAATCCTTTAATATTTTAAAGTATATTGTTTTTAATGATTGTTAGTTATTTTAAGTCCTTATAAATTATAAATGTGATTCGCTACTGGTTAAATGTTCCTAATAGTTGAGTAATAAAATGTGTACCAACTTATAGGGTCCGTTTTTTCAAATAGCTAAATCTATAACCAACAGATCAAATTCAACATTAGTCTCATTTCTGATTTTTAAATTAATGAAGTTGCGTGTAATGACTTATGCTATCTGTACATATGTGTGACATCTGAGAATTTCCTTGGATGTTCCTGAGGTGTTCCATGTTTTGGTAAGCAATTGATGCAGTGGAAAGAGTACTACCCTATGTGGGACTTGAGTTTGCATCCTAGGTACATGGTTAGGGGGCCAGTTTAACTTCTCTGAACCTCATTCTTTTTCATATGTAAAAGGGGATAGTGAGGATTAGAGGGGTAAAGTACTCAGGACAGAACCTGGCACTGATTAGTATACAGAAATTATTTCATTTTAGTGTAGGAAATGAGTAGAATGTATGTAGAGAAGTTAACATGGAAAAGTGATTGGACAGACCGCCTTGCTTTTATTTCAGGGCTTTGCCGAATCTCTGCATATGCCCACGATGACCTCTCATGTGAGATCAACCAAGGTATTTCTAGAAGAGATCTCATCTACCTGGTAAAATAGTTGTGTTGTTTACTCCTGGGATACTGAGCTTTGATGGGGAGAGCAGATCTAAGGAGATTGTTAAAGACCCCAAGTAATAGTGAGATGTTTCAACTTTAATATTTTGTAAAAAGAAAGACACGTTAACTGATTTTCACCATTTTAAGAGGCTCCTCTTAAAATCTAAACATTTGGGCCCCAAACCCATAAGTAAATCTTCAACCAACACTGGTAAGCTTCAGTGCCCCCAGAATGTCTTCATTAACCACAATTCTACCAGTTTCCCCCACTATCCGAAAGTAGGTCATTACTATGAAACCTTTGTAATCCAAAATGGTGTAAAGTGAAGAAGCAATCACCTTAGGACTCATCTTGCTAATAGATGCACAAAATAAATTGAAATAAAGCACAGATGCTTACAGACACAGTTCAAGGCCAGTTGATGCCGAGATGCTAAGTGTTCCTAGTTCTTGGGGAAGGAGCTTGGTGGTTGGTGCCACTTTTGCTGTTCCAGTGCTTGCTTCAAAACTAATGCTGACTGCTGTTTTCGCTTTTTGTATTTTTTCATAAAAGCAAAAATCCTTTTGGATTTTTTTAAGTTAGTGAAAACAGGTACTAATTAGGTCTTTTGTAAAAGTGAAGTGGTGTAAAGTGAACTTTAGAAAAGCAAGGGATACCTGTATTTATAATATCTCAGGCTGGGATCAGCTCTCCTGCTTATTCTTGAAAATGTGGTAGAAAAATTTATCCTCTATTAAAAGCTCATCAGCTACATTTTGTGACTGCCCTAAATAAATTAGTTAATCTAGCAAGCTGTAATGTGCTTTAAAAATATATTCACTGATGTTCTATCTTCTTTGCTATTTTTTTCTCCCCCTTTATCATTACTGGTAGACTTTGGAAATGCCACTGTTTCTGTCACTAACTTTATATATTACCTCAAAATTTTCCTGTTTAAGTTAGTGTTTCGAAATAAAGTGATTTGCCTGGTACTGACAGATACATGTGCTTTTAAAATTACCATGGACACAGTGACAGATGCCTTTTTAGAAATTCTGCAGATTATTGTATGGCCATTGAAATTACTCTTTGGTACTGCATTTTCTTTGGAGCCACTGGATTACCCCACCCAATTTTCTTTTTTCAACTTCTGTTAATGCTCAGCAGAAAATCGAAGATAGTTAAGTCACAACTTCCAACCTTGTGCACATTGCTTCTCTGGTTTTACTGCTATAGGATACTGTAGCAATATCTTACAGACATCTTTGATGGCCAATCAGAAGCAGTTAAATTACCTTAAATTGTTTAAATGGAACTCTGACAGCCAATGAGAAATCCTTAGGGTGGGAACTGTAACAGCCCTTTCATGTGATTTTAAAAACAATTCTAAATTTGCAGTATCCTCTGTTTTGGAAGGACATGAAGCCCTAGTGCATCTGCTGTGTGCATTTGCCAGGCATTTCCACGCCTTAAGTTCCCTGTAGTTTGGAGTCTGGATCTGACCCCTGTTCTGCTTCTCAAGGTAACTTTAAAACAGGAAGTGTACAAAGGAGGTAACTGATGACGTGAACAGCCAATCATGGCTTTGTATTCTTAGCCTATAAAGCAGTTCAGCCAATGGGACCACTTTGGAGGCAAGGTTTGGTGTCAAATAGCATGCTAGATTGAATGCCTTTGACTGTTAAAGTGGAAGGAGGCTGCAGGGCTTCATTGGAGCCTCGGAGTTTTTCACTGAGGCAGGGGTCAGCTGAAAGACAAAGAAAAATGGCGAATAGTTTGCTAGAGGGTGGGGGGACAGCTGTTCGGGTTTTCACTGGAGTGGACATTCCAGACTCAGGTTTCTGCATCTCCTGCTGCCTTTTGTTTCCTCCGTCCTTTTGGGGGGGAGGGATAGGAGTGACTTAAATTCTCCCTGTCCGAGGAGATATAAATAACTACATGTAAAATTAATGCAGTTCCCGGTAAGTTTAATTCTTTGTTTTGTGTTAAAATGGTAGAAACTGTTTAGCTTCAGAGAGTGTAGACAAGTTGCACTGTTTCAGAAAATGGCCACTTTACATTCCATGCATACCTTTTGGTGCACCTAGAATACCTTGCTCTGTTTAGATTTTGCATGCCCTTCAACTGGGATTTCTTTTCCTAGTTGAGTATGGACAAGATCAGGTACATGGAAAAAGGCTAATCATTTTTCAGGGCACACAGAAGCAGAGCACTTTCTCTTTGCATTGGGTAAACTTAACTGTTTTCCAAATAATTTTCCTTTGTTCAAGTGCACTGAAGCTTTCCTACAGAATAAGCTGAGTTATTGTAAGACTTTTTCTATTTCCATGCACTTTGTTGACATCTGTGTTTTCAGAGGTGGAAGCAACACTATTGCTGTTCTAAATTTGTGTTAAAATATGATTTGCACTGATGCAGCTTCTAATGGTGAAGGCCCACATGCCAATGTGAAATTCTCCCGTAACTTTCTTGATTTATCTATTTCTAGATTCTAGTAAGTACCAATTTGATTAAGTAACAATCTTTGTTTTAAAATGCACATTTTAGCATAGAATTCTGGTTAGAACATACCTCTCTACTATATTGACAGTGACAAGAACAAATCTTTTTCCACCAATTTCACACATTTTGTCAGGTGTTGATTTGGTTCTTTAAAATGATGTGAGCAAAATGCTTTTCATTTTCTGTATGAAATATTTAAATCCTAATTTACCTGCAGTTTGTGAATAGGAAAGTTAAGAGTGTAGGCACCCTGTCTTTTGCCCTTGATATATTATTTTTTTCTCTTTAGTATATGAAGCATATGCAGGTTGCTAATCAATAACCAGCCAGTTCTTGTGACTAGTGAAATCTTCCATCCCACATACTAAAGATCTATAATACACTTGATTTTAAAAAGCAATTCTTTGTTTTCTTTTTATTTGCAAGTATGGAATGAAGGTCATTGGAACATTTCTGCAGCAGACTCAGTGTGGAACAGTGAGCCAGCAGCACTCACTCTCTGGGTAGGGAACAGGAGCAGGCCCTCTTAGAAGAGAAGTTTGGTGGGTGTTGATTTGCCTTCCCTTCACTTCCCCTCAAGTAAAGGATTTACCTGAGAGGATCGATAGGGGCTTAGATTTTGGACTCTTAGAATTGGAGTGGTGTAGTAGTCAAATTTGCCAAATGCAGGCCTCTGTCGTTGCTCGCAAAAGTGACCTTGAAAAACTGCCGAGGAGTTGAAAGATTGAAGGACAAAGTTTATTTATACAGATTTGAACTGAAAAGCTCTATTTAAGATTAAAAGAGATTATGCTTCTGATGTTCAAGTTGAGTAGTTAGTAGGAATATGTTACCGATTTGATTAGTTTTCAAGCAATAAGACAATAGGGCTGTATTCATTCTCTCCCACTCTTATATGTTCCCTGCCCCCAGCAAAAAAATTCTAAATCCTTTTGGTATGATAGTTGAGTGAACTGCTTAACAGATTCAGAATTCCTTGCATGCTACCTTGTCTTCTGTGTAATCTAGAGGGTTCTTAGTGAAGAATGGTATTTCAGGAGTTCAAAGTAGTTATGTTTGTGAAACTTCTTTTGGAGAATTGGAATGCTTATGGTAAGAAAACAGTCATTCTGGGAAGTTATGTCATAAGAGAAAGGAGTATGTGTTAAGGATTACATTTTAACATAATTTTAATTTAAGTTTACTTTTTACAAGTCATTGATTTATATGTTATTAGTTGCTCCAGGTTTTATATATGATTTAAAAAACAGTTGTAGATACTGAATGATCCTATTGGCCCTGGAAGAAGGCCTGGAGAGGGGAGGCAGAAGGTAAGTGGGGCACTGTATGAGGCCTAGATAAAACTCTTTATATTAAGAACTTTATGGATTTAGTTTCTTGGAAAGACATCTAGCCACCATCTCTAGCCTGAGTTTTAACTTTTTTAGGGTCATGGACTCAGAATCTGACCCACTACCTGGCAAATGCACATAGGCATGCCTATGCAGAGCCCTTGGTGACTAAGATATTTTCCAGTGTATATAGAATGGTATTTATATGATCTCTTCATTTGCACGTTAGCCAGGTAAATGTTTCCCAGAGAAATGAAAACTCTACATCCATGAGGAGTGAAGACCTTCTAGAGCTAATTATAACTTAGACCTAGGAGTGGCTGTGTGTGAGTAGGGAAGGCTTAGATGAGCCTGAGATTTGGGCATTTATTTACTCTGATTACATTATTTGAGGCAGCATAGTGCAGTAGCAAAAGCAGGCTATTTAAAAGTCAGCAGATTTATGTTCAGGTCCCACACAGCTATTGCCAGCTTTGTGAGCTTGGGCAAGTCAGCCATTTAGTGTCAGCTTCCTCACATGTAAAAATGGGATCTAAAAATAGCACCTTCCTATTTAGTGGTGAGTCTCAAATGAGATCATGTGTGTCAAAAGTGCTTTGCAAATTGCGAAGTGCTACATAAATATTAGTTGCTGCTAATCCAAACTCTTGGTAGGTTAAATGCGTATGAAGATAGGGGTGGTATAGAAAAAAAAGCCAGTATTTTAATAAGTTTACAAAGTAGTTTGTTTAAACCTGACACTTAAATTGGTTCCACGTACCTCTTTACCTCCATATTCCTGTTTCTGCTGACGTGACTGTATAATGCATACATTGAGACCATCAAAAAAACCTTCCCTTACCAAGAATTTTAACCTCTTTATCAAAAATTAGCGTCCTCTCAGAATAAGGTGGTATGGGAATGCTGATTTTTTTGAAACCCTTACTAGGTTTAGGAACTGCTCAATAAAAATTGAAAACCTGTTCTGATTGAATACTGAGATTTGCATTACAATACAGGTAAGTTGTAATAGTTGCAGATGTTTATCAGCAGAGGTTACATTTTTAGTTTGTATACCAAATATTTATAAGATAAACTGGAACCATTTTATTTTGTTTGCTTTGTGGTCATATGATCTTTCTGTCAGTTTTCAAGTTTAGGAGGTAGTTACAGCTTGCATAGTAGTAGCAGGCATGTAAATGTTGGGTTGAAGACTTTTTTAAAAAAATTGGTCTTTCATCAAAATACAAACACTAGCATAAATTTCACACAGTCGATACCTACTGTGAGATACATTTCCAAGATAAATGGTGGAAACCCATAGGGATCTCCTCATGCATTTTACATGCCTGCTGTCATCTATTTTTAGGACTCTCCTCCCACCCTGGGGTGGGGTGGATATTTCGTGATCTGTTTGATTTCCTGTCCTATTAAGTCATTTCCTCAGGCATGGTCAGTCAGCATTGATTGATGTCTGCCTTCTTTCTGTGCATAGAATAAGGCCTGGCAAAATTGGCATTGGCCTGTCCAAATAAAATTCCAGTTTCAGGAATGTGTATGCTTGAAAACAGCAATCATGGTCACTGTGGGCTTTTTATTCCTAAAATAAGATGGAGTCGTCTTTAAAAGAAGCTATCTACTTTTGTGGAGGCTTCATTTACCCAAAAAACATTCTTAAAGCAAATCATTTATAGGTGGTCTTCATGAATGAAGTTATTTTTGCCTATCTCTACCCTTGATAATATATGCATACAGAGTTTGTATATTCTTAAGTAGGCTGATGGAAATCACTTAGGGATCTAGTCTAGTTCCCTTCTTTAAAGTGGGGAAGTTGAGGCCCAGAGATGTTACACGCCCCAGTCTTCCGGCTTTTTAATGACTTGCCTATGAAAGTTCAGAGATTCAACTCCCGTTTAGTTCATTCGATGGTTCTTTTATTCTCCAGATTGTTTTTACCTTTTATTTTTTATATTTGTTTCCCTTTTGGTACATCTGTACAGGAACAGGGAGAAAATGGACTATGGAAGAGGATCAGTAGTCTCCACGTGGTCTCTTGGTTAGAAAGTCTGCCATGACAGCAGACTTATCATCTGAGATCTGAAGATCTCTTGCTGTAGCCAGTTGCTTATTCAGAAAGCTGAGAATCAGCTAGGAAGCTAATGGTGCCCACCTGGCAGAGGCGTCCCAGAGAGCTGGGTTACTTTATACATTACAAGGAAGTACACTAAGATATACAAATACAATACCTGTGCCAGTTAGTGGGTCTTTTGTTTTATTTTGTTTTTGTTAACACACCTCAAGTACAAGTTAATTCCCAAACAAGTTTGGGCCTGGTTCTTCAAGTGTCTTTAAGCCAACCTGTATTTAATAAACAAACTTCCCAGGATCATTTAAACCAATTGACAAGTCTAAAATAGAAATCATTGTTTGTATACTCCCAAAATATTATTTTACCCATGCTGACTTTAGTCTTTACCACCAGCAAAGTGGTATTGTCTGTATCTGCATGTGTGTGGATTTGGTTTGTGTTCTTATTTTGCATATTCTCCGATAGACCATAATCTACTTTAAAATTTTAATTTTTCTCTTTTGTAGTTAGATTTCTTTAAACCACCTTCATATATTTGAACAAAAGTTAGTTTATTGAAAGAATGAGAACTTGAATGATGTAACTTATGTAATTTTAAGTCCTGATGTATAGTGTGACTGAAAATTCACAGCTGAATGTTATCTACGTCATGTCTGCATTTCCCAGAAGCTTTGTTTTCTTTTTAATCTATTCTTTCTGCTGCCTCAGTATTGGGCTCAGCTCTTTGGAACTTGGTCAGATTCTATTTGTATTATCACCCTTATCATCCTGTCTCTCCCTTTGGCATCCCAAAGCCAGACCCCATTGTTCAATAATTTACCAAAAGTTTTTCTTTATTTGGAATGTTCACTGTAAATTAAATTACAGTTTTGCACGCTGCAGTGAAAAAGGGCAGTTGAAGGATAAAAAAATGAAAGTAAATTCCAGTGAAAAGGCAGAACTAAAGGAAAAAAAAAGCCTAGTAAATGTTTAACTTTAAAGAGGCATAACATAGCTTGCGACCTTGTGTTCCTTAGTTCAAAGGAAGAATGGAGGCTAAAATAACCACTGCAAACAGCAGTGCAGATTCACTTGGTTATCCTTTTTTCTGGGAAGTACTATCATTTTGATCTGTCTCCATAGTTTCACTTTGATAAACAACTAAAGGAAAGACCTGCTCGACTGGAAATATCCAGATAAAATGATTGTTTCCTTTATCTAAGCTATATAGTTCTTAACCTTTGAGAGAGTACTAAATTTAGATGCTTTATACTTCCTTTCACTAATTTACCATGCATGCATGCATGTCTTTTATGTGAAGATTTTAAAATGTGTACAAATAAAACTTTACTCCAAGATCTAACAATCTGGTAGAGGAGACAGATGTTGTATATAAAGTGTATGAAACTGATATGGAAAAATACAAGCACGGGACACAATTCAGAGGAGGGGAGACCTTACTTCTAGCTTAGGAATGAAGGAAGGCAGTTTAACTGAGTGTTGGACTCAGGGAGGTAGGGACAGGACATTCCAGGCATGGAGAATAGGAGCAAGGTCATGATTCAAAAAGTGCAGTATGGACTGAAGAGAGCAGTAAATGGTCCAGTCTGCTTAGAGCATAAGGAAATGCATTAGAGACAGAGGGAAGGGCAAAAGAAAGAAATCTGGAGAAGTAAGTTGGGTCAGATGTTGGAGGGCCTTGATTGCTTGGCTAAGAAATTTGAACTGTCTCTTGAAGGTTTGGGATAATAGGTTGATGTAGCATTATCAGAGCTGTGCTTTTATAAGATTTATTAAGCATCATTATGTAGAAAGGAGTAGAATTTGAGAAGACAGTAGAAACAGTGAACAATGCAATGAGTTCACATACTTTTGTTATGAGGGTCAAAAGAGAGTAATGTAAAGAGCTTAGAACCAGACCTGACACACAGCGAGCACTAAATTAGTGTTAGCTATTATTATGATAATTATCTTTTTTATTAACATGGAGATGATGAGGGGCTGAACAAAATTAAGGGCAGTATGAAGAAAGGTCAGGAGATGGACACTATTATTGCAGAATTTAGCAGTTGATTAGAATTGAAGAACAGAGTCCAGGATGACTCAGATTTCAAGCCTAGGTGACTGAGGATAGAAACAGAAAAGTTAGAAGGTGCAGGTTTGGAGAAGGAGAACGATAGATGTATTTTAGGACACATGGAGTTTGAGTTCTGGATGGCTTTCCACTTGGGGATGTTCAGCATGCAAGACTGGAGAAATATCAACATTGGTAATATATATTTGGAATTTAAGTGCATAGAGATTATAGCTGAACCTGGAGAATCAAGGGAGAGAATGTACAGAAGGACCAGAAGAATAAAGCTTCATATCAAAGATGGAAATACAAAAAAATGTCGGACCCTCAAGTTGAGACACCTAGAAGCGAGCATGGTAGAGTCCTCTCGGTCAGTGTTCTCTAAGCTTTTTAAATTGCACACCCTGTTATCTGAGCATGCAGCTTACATGTATAAATTAGTATTCTTTATTCTAAAAAGTCACTTGGTCATTTTTCGAATGTTAGTTTACTTAAAAACAGAGAATATCTATAACTTCCCTTATCCAGGCATACATAACAAAGTACAGGTGCCACTGTTAAGTTAAGCCCACTTTTTCCTCAGAATACTTAGAGCTCCATGCATGGTGTACGATTTTGGGACAAGTTAAACTGAGTGAGGGCATCAGTATTAGCCCATAGGTTAAATATTCAGAAAGCTAATATTAGCATTTTCTGTGTGTCTTGATATGTAAAAGATTAGAAATACTGCCTTAGAATCTGGTGGCTTTCACTTGTCCTGAAAATGTACAATAGTCTTTTAAAATATCCAGTAGTCCTTTGAGATTAGTTATGTATATGTATATGTGTGTGTATGTATAAGCTTAAGTTTTCTTGATTAAGTTTTAAGTGCGCACGCGTGCACGCGCGTGTGTGTGCACACACACACACATAGTCATCCAATGCACAGACTGGAGTTTTTTTTTCTGAGTTGCATTAGTCTTAATCATACTGGTGTTAGCTTTGTGAAGTCTCAAATGACAGTATTCCGCAGGAAGCCAACCATAAATGCACATGTAGGAATTTGGCAACATTTGCTTAGCAAGTAATTTATAGCCACATGATCATAACAGTGATGAGAAGCATACACAATAAATTACCAGGAATAAGATAGCCACATTTGTACGGTCTAGCAGAATTTAATATAAGGCACCTACATTTAGTTTCCAGGCTAGGTATGTTGTAATTATCTTCAATCTAAAATAAAGGCAATAAGAAGCTTTTCACTGGAGAAATAGGGATCAATTTACAGCCATCTTACCTGGTTATTTATATCCTGAACTCCATGATTATTTCTCTTCTGGTAATTAAGTGGCCAAATGCCCATGAAGCTACCCTTGAAGGTAGTTAAGCATTGTAATAGTATGTAATGTTTATATGAAACAATACTTTACAGTTAATGGAGTGATTTCATATTTATTCCCTTGGTATTTACCTAAGATAGTTAGGGCAGAGGATTACTACCCCATTTTGTGGGCGAGGAAACAAGAGGCAGAGCCTAGTGACATAAGCCCTGTCCTCTTTGCAATTGCACTTCGTTACTGTACATGAAACACAAGGTGTAGCTGTGTTCATCTTATGGGACTAATTCCTCCTCCCACTTCCCCTTTTCCTGTGTTTACTCTTCCCCCAAAAGGCACAATTTCCATTTAAAAAAATGGAAAATTTCCTGGAGTTCTCACATAATTTTAACATTATGTGACTAAACAAGTGGAACTTAAAAGGATCAAATATATAGTCAAATTGAATTATTTTTAAAGTTTTTAAAGATAGGTGAACTCAGCCACCTTTCTTTTCAGAACAAAGCATAATGTGTTGGGAAAATGTCTTGTGTCGATTCTAAGTTCACTAAGGTTTGATAAGTAGTTGACTTTTTCCAGGTAGATAGGAGGTTAGCATTGTATTAGGTGTTCTGTGTTGTTCCTTAGCTGTGTAGATACACAGTTTGTGGTATGTATTGGGCATCTCTTAGATTTGGGTTCTCACTTTGAACCACAGAGACTGGTATTTTTAGATGAGTCATTGTGTTCTTAAATAACCAGTTGCTTTTTAGTTCTTAGCTGTGATTTATACACCTTGCTTTACCCTTAGGGAGGTAGTTAGAACAAAGGAATTCTGATTTCTTGGAGTGATGGCCGCAAAATAACATTGTCACCATATTCACAATAATAACAATAGCTGTAATTTTGAAGAACTGCATAAATTTAACCAGATGATTCCTCATAAAAGTGTGCAGCTATGGAAACATCTCTAATATGGGGCCAGGCTAATGCTATTTCTGTGAATGATAGTGAAAAGATAGAGTGACTGACTTCCATCACCGGAGAGAGTGAACTTTGAGCTTGATCCACCAGACCTTTTCATCTCCACTCTTGGTTGGTGACCACATATCCCCAAGTCCCAGTCCTTGTGGGCAACTGCAACTTTAACAAGCATGAAAAACCTTAAGCTTTCCACTTTGAAACGTGTAAGAATCTGGCATCTTGGCATGTTGGAGTACTTTTCCCAGGAGAGTGATCAGGAAAACTAAAGGTAAAGGCTTGGTAGATTTATGTTCCAGACTGAGAAGACCCACAGGTTCTTAAGTTTTTGGTCCTCTACTGAGTTATCAATTCTAAAAAGGGAGGAGGACATGTGAAAGGGCACAGAGCTGAGAATCAGGGCATGGATTTTAAGTTCAACTCCGGCATGTACTTGCTCTGTGACATATGGCAAGTCCCTCAGTCTATCTGGATGAAGTATTTTTATCTGTCAGATGGGAATATCAGTACCTGTGTTGTGTTTGTCGTGAAAAACCAATGAGATAATGTAAAGAAAGCTACTTTACAAAGTGTAAAGCAGGTACAGATGTGAGAGATTAGTATAACCGTCTTAGTTGCTTTGCACTCTTTGGAGTGGTTTTCACATTCTCAACTCCTGACAGCTGTATACTTGGAGGTAGGAGATTTGTTTCTTCTCAAGCTGCAGCCTGCCTGCCCTCCTCTCTCTTTTTTTTTTTTTCTTTCTTTCAACATTTAAATTAGTGGTAAAAGACACTAAGCAGAGAGCAGAATTCAGTGTATCTGTGAGTCAGCAGAATCCATACAGCTAAGTCAATACAGCCAAGCTCGTCTTGACATTCTTTTAATACCCTCCAGGTTTTTAATTGAGAATTTCCTGAGCAGTGATGATGATATGCTGTCTGGTAATTTTCGAGGCCTTCTAACATGTATTTTCCCATTTGTGTGCTGCAGCTGCTCTGTGAGGTTCTGCTGTAGGTGAGCAGAGGCTCCAAGAAGTGATTTGCCCAAGATCATAAATGTATAGCAGGTTAGTAGCCAGAGAACAAGAACCTCCAGGTCCAGTACATTTTTTCTTCATGTTTTTACCCTGTGCTTTACTGCCCCCAACTGTTCATAGCTGATTATTCATAGGTGCTACTGACTGACCTAGAGACATGCAAAGAAGGACAAAATAAAAGAGTGACAGAGCATGGAAAGAGAGACAATAGAGAAGAAAGATGCTTATATGATAGGAGATAGCAATGCCCTTCACATCTCTTCTTTGATTGCCACAGAGATGAGATGTTGGGAGTGGGGAGCAGCAAGTGGATAAAAATGATTTTGGGGGTTCAGGATTTAAGTTAGTGGTCAAAGCTGAGACTACTCATCTTTCTGAACAGTTTGAATAGACACCTTAAAACAATGTATACAAAAAGCGAGAATAAACAGCTATACTAAATCAAGAACACAGTTTTAGAACTTATGCATTTCTGACACCACCTTTTACTGTATTGTAACCTTGAGCAAGTAACTTAAGATACCCAGTCCTCAACTTTCTTATCTGTAAAATTGGAAGAATATTGAAATCTTTATTACTGAGCTGAGTGAAGATCAATTGAGGGTAATGTATGTTAGTAGTTTATAAATGCTGAAGCTCTTAAGTTGGCATCTTTGAAACATTCTTTAAAATCACACTTCTCACCTCTCCTGAGAGTACACAAACACAGGATCCTGTCAGAAGCTGGGCAGGAGAAGGTTCTCAGGGTTTTTGAATCTCAGAAGGGATCCAGTAAGCAGAATGGCTCTTTGTTTTAGGGTATAAGTTGACTGCAGGCTACAGGCATTATTTCTGTATCCAGCCCATGTCAGAATTCTCTTTCAGGCTCAGGGCCTGAAAAACCAGTTAGTCATCATTCTTTCTGTAAGGATTTATTTACTCCTGTTAGGTTGGAGGGTCAAGGAGATTAACAAATACTTCTGTGGGGCAGAGGGGCTAGCCCAGTTCACTCCTAGTGGAGGCTGAACAGGTGAGGGAGCCATATAACAGCTATGTGATTTCCAGCAAGCTTCTCAGCCTCTGGTACTCAGTTTCTCCATCAGTAAATGAAGGATAACACTACCTTTGTTGGGAAAGGATTCAGTGAAATGAAACACTTAACATGCTTTAGAACTGGGTTCTAAATATTATCTGACCCTTTTTTTAAAGGGCCAGATAATAGTTTTGGCTTCCAGGTCATTCGGTTTCTGTTGTAACACTTCAGCTCAATTGTTGTAGTGTGAAAGCAGACATAGACAATATAAATGAATGAGAGTTGCAGTCTTCAGTAAAACTTAATTTACAAAAAGAGGATGCGGGACATATTGGGCCTGTGGGCTATTGTATGTGGACCTTTGCTTTAGAATATTTTATTAAAATATTTGGTCTCTTTTTTCTACCATACAAAATACTGATAGTGTTTCATATATGCAGGGAAGGTTTAAGTTGAGCATTAGGGAAGGAATGAGGAAGAAAGTGTATGAAGTTAAAATGTTTACATACCATTTCTATTCCACAGAAACATTTTAAATGTTTTGTTTATGCCTTCCTATCAGTTTCTTTCTATGCCTTCATTTTTTTCCAGTTATAACTATACTATGATCTAGCCCCTATTTAAAAGATTGTTATAGTAGATAGAAAACAGAAACAAGTTTTTGTTTTTGAAGGAAAAGTATCAATACTGCCAACTTGAAAATGTGAGCAGATCTTTAGGGAGAGCCAGTACCAACCTTTAGTCTTTTGGGAAGCATGGTTTTTCCAGTAGGCAGTTTGAAAAACAGCTTCATACTTAGCCTCTTGGAGCTGGAGACAGACACACCCTCAAACACTGAACTTAGAATTAAGCAACAAAGGGGTCTCCAGTAAGGCTACATTATTCCTTCTTAGAGTAGTGGATGCCATCAGGTATTTAGTTATGTCAGGGTTTAGAACTTTAGTAAGATTTCTGAGACTAAGCTTAGTGTTCTTTGCTTAAGTAGAAACCTTAAATGAGCTTAAAGACTATTGAACCTTCTTTTCTCTCTAGTCACCCTGCCTTCCCTTGCGTTCATTTATTTATTATATCCTCAAGTAGTGAAGTGTAGCCCTTTCATAATAGACCACCTCTTGGCATATGTGTTCAATATACTTTGTTCCTGGAGTGGCTTAGGGGAGTGACTGGCCCAAGGCCACCAGCTAGCAGGCAGCAGGCCAGTTCACAAACACAGGATTTTAATTTTCCAGAGCAGTGTTATTTTTCTTATTCTGAAATTGTCAATTTGAGGTTGGTTTTATTGTGGAGAGCATATGCTTCCTTAAGGCTTGAAATCCTTTTTAGCCATCGTGATTGTTAATGGCATATGTCCTTAGATCCATCTGTACAAATATGAGAACCAAATTGTCTGTCAGTAGAATTGTTTTGTTTTGAAAATCTCAGTCCTCAAATTTAGGTGGTTTTTTTTGCTTGTTTGTTTGTTTTTGGTACTTTGGAAGAATATCTGAAATAGTAAGCACAAGTTAGCTTAAATGCTACCCCTTTTCTTATCTATTTACTCATATTGATATTCTTTCTTTTTATCTCTCATTCACCATTTGAAGTATAACATCTGAACAGCTTTAGCTGGAACTAACTTCAATAAATACCTGAAGCAGTACTGGAACATAAAATACATGTGATAGTGATGCTGATTAGATTTTAAAATAAAATTGTCATTTAATGACAGGAAAACATCAAAAAGTGAGAAAGGGAGTGAAGAAGGATACGTGCTTTGAACATAGAGAGATACTTGCTGATGTATGTTAAGTTGGAGACAGGAATGATTAGGGTCACTCACAGCAGCCTAAAGGCTTCAGGTTGGATTGGTGGACATTTAGGGGAAAGATGGTATCAGTGTTTAGATTTGTTTTTCATTCATAATTGGACTAAGAGATATTCGATTGTATTTGACAATGAGAGCATTATTTTTAGGTAAAACTTGACTGCCTGGAATGGATCAGCTCTAGTACTTTAATAGAGGCAGCATTGATGAGGGGTTGGGCTTCATTTTAGGGGAGCTTCCTATGATCTTTTTTTTCTTGAATAGTTGTTATGATGTTATGGTTTTAAGGTATTCACTCCCCAAAACATCTATTTGATTTTAGTTAGTTCAAAGAGCTGTATTGTGCATAAATGACTTTCATAGAAAGAATGAAGTATATGCCAAGAAATAGCTAAAATCTAAAGGTACATAGTTTTAGAAATTAAGGATTATTATAACAAAACCTTGTATTTCTTTGTGTTTTATGAGGTTATTTTGATACATCCTGTTCCATGTCTAGGCATATCACTAAGGGAGAATTTGGCAAGCATGGTACCTGGTCAAAAGGAAGAGCTTGAAAAATTTCCAACAGAATGTCAAAAGAGGAACACTCTGCTTTTGGGACGTTTTGAAAACTGCTTAGGTCTCTTTTTCTTTCTTCAAGTATGGTAAAGAGTAACTGGATATTAGAGTGACAGCTAGATTGGCCACCCTTGAATGATCCAATTGAATCATCTCATTTTCTCCATGATTTTCTCCTTATCTTCTTGCTAATGGATGGCCAAACCAGAGGTATTTGCCCTCCTTCTCTTCCTACTTACCTATTGTCATTAATTTTTCAAACTTTGCTAATCTGTCCTGGTCTCCTTTCTGAGAAGCTTCTGACTTTGAAAAGATTTACACTTGGTACGCACCCAGGTTTCCAGCCTTCCAGCCTGCCTTGCAACTTTCAGGACTGTGTGTGCATGCGTGCGCACCTATCCTTCCTATCATGCTTTTTTATCCTTAGTTCATTTCAGTAAGTCAGGGTGATTTCCGATTGTAGTCTTTCTTACTTTAAAGGCTCAGAGAGAATCTCGCTTATTTTGACCTTCCCAGAATAGTTTGTATAACCAGTTTCTTTGGTTGTTCAGGCAATCTCGGTAAGTCTGTTTCAGGGCCAAACTTTCCAAGAGGCCTCTTTCTCTCAAAAAGGCCATACTCACCAACTTTCTTGCCCTTTCATTCAGGAATAGTTATCAGACTGCGTGCTAGATGCTGCAGGGGATCCAGAGATGAATCATACTTGGGTCCTAGTTATAAGGAGTTTATAAACCAGAGGGGAAATATGAAAAGGCATACACATAAGTAATGGTCATACGAGGTAATGTGGTGAGAGCAGAAAGAGGTACAGATGAAGGGCTCTAAAGGTTCACAGGAAGGAGTGACTGTTTCCAGATGAGGATGTTTAGAGAAGATTTGTGGAAAGTTTATTGGGGTAACATTGGTTAATACAATTATATAATTTTCAGATGTAAATTATAATTTGACAACTGTATATTCTATTGTGTGTTTACCACCCAAAGTCCAGTTTCCTTCAGCTACCATGTATTTGATCCCCTTTACCCACTTCACCCTCCCCCTACCCCCCTAAATTTGACTTTTTACCCCATCTCCACTCGCCGCTCCTCTCCTACCCGCTATCCTTTGGTAACCACTAGTCTATAGTCCATGTCCATGAATCTCTGCTTGTTTGTCCTGTTCATTTGTTGCTTTTAGGTTTATATCCCACACATAAGTGATATCATGTGATTTTCAACTTTTTCTGTCTGGAAAAGCAAACTTTTTAAAATAAATTAGTAGATATCGGGAGTTGAGATTGCTTCTAAGAACAACCATTCAATACTTCATCTGATCCTTAAGTCTTTATTAATCAGGCAGTCTTATTCAAGTATTTATAAAGTAATTAATGAACGTGAATTATAAATCTAATAATAATGAATTAAGTCTGGAGAATTCTATACTGTATTTTTCATAGTGATCTAAGTGGCTTGGTCTTAAGGCAGTTTTGTCCTTGTCAACTTTATATATAAATAACTTTATTCTTTGATAGAGATAGCAATTTAATGTGAAATAAAAAGGGTTCTAAAATATAAATCTCTTTTTTTCTTTTAAATACCTTCTCTCATCATTCTAGAAGATGAACCTAGCATATTTTCCATGAGTTGTAGATGTTATAAACAGGTTACTTCTGTAGCAAAATTAATTTAGTTGCAATTTATGTATTAATTATTAAAATAAGAAGTGATAAGATTAACTAGGGTTGCTTTATATTTTTTAATTTGTTGAGGTGTTTGGTGAGCAAAATTTGTTTGTGATTATGATTAGGTTTTTTTTTTTTTAATGTTAAGTTGTGCCTTAGAAAATATTGAGCACACCAATTTGTTTTTGTAAAATCTGTTGCTTGAGATTTGGTCTGATTTTTAAAGCCCCGTGTAAAGACGATTGACTTTAAGGAAAGCCTTTTGAATCAAAGTACTCACTTTTTCTAGGACTTTACAGTAACAATTCTTCCAAGAAGTATTAAAGGAATAGCTACTAATAATTCTGTGCAAAGATGCTAGACAACATGCTCCAAATCTTTTTCTCTTTTCTTCCTGAGAGGATGGTCTGTCCCTGGTTAGGAGAGTATCTTTGTTTTTTTGGTCAGGAATTTAGAAAAAGAGGTTTCTGGATGGAAAAATTATAAAAGCTATTAACTCTAAATCCAAAGCTCACACAGAACTTTGTAAATTCAACTTAATGTAAAGAACAGTCAGAGCTGTCCAAAGATGGAAAAGAATGCCTTACCAGTAAGCCAGTTTCCCAGAACTGGAGAGGAAGGAGCTCATATTTAAGCTAAATTACCACTTAGGGTGGGATTAAGGAGGCTGGGCAGAGGTTGAAGTAGAGCTGTGAGTATCTTTTAGAGGGAGTGGGCTTGGTTGGCTCTTAATGTCTATTTTTCAGCTCTAAATTTCTGTGATGCAATAAAATATAAAGGACATTATTGATGTATTTTTTGCCATTATCCATTTGTGATTATCTAATTCAGATGGGCCTCTCAAGTTAAAAACTTAGCTTTTAGTTCATTTTCAAGTTCCAGAAATATTTGTTAACTTCTGTTTTGCACCCAACCCCTACTCCAACAGTGTGTGGTTCTAAGCCACCCAAAGATGCATTCATGATCTATTGACTGCACGCATGTTTGGGAACTGATTGTGCCAACACATCCTTAGTTGGGACAGTGCAAAATTTAAAAGCACAGACAGTGTAGAAAGTGCTTCTTGAATTGTTTGCCTTTGTAATGTTTGTGGGAAGAGATCAGAGGACAATCAAAAATTGTTACCAACTTTCTAAATCTCACAGACCTTTACACCCAAACTACACCTACTCATCAGTAGCAAGTAGCAAGTATACAAAGATACCATGTTGGCAATTGTGCATCTTCCTCCTTTGACTGTAGCAGTTCGCAGGGCAGATTTTGCTAAGATGAGTCCTGTCAGTGAATCCATATAATAAAAGGTTAGATTCTTATTTTAATTTGTTTTGATAATTATTTTAATTTCTAGAAAGATATTTTTATTTGCCCCATTTTAAAAGGTTAAAGCCGCACCTTCATTGTCATAGGTAACTCATAAGAATCTATTAATAAAAATAAACGTCTCTAGATTACCTTGATTTCTTTATTCTCAATACATCTAAGAGAATAGTGTATAGGCCATGCACATATGGGTAATAAGTAAAAATGTAATAGGAGCTGAGTTGAGGACCATTCTTGGTTATTTAGGACTCAGGATTTTATCTAGTCATTTCCAACTCTGATTCAACACTCTTCACTTTAATTACCTCCAGAAACGCCAAGATCATATTGCTTCCTAGTACTTAGAGTTCCTGTTGATGTATAGAGCTTCTTGTAGGCCTCCAGCACCAGAAATTGGCTCCAAACCTTTTCCCATTACATCACCACCCACTAATGTCATTACACCAGAGCGAAATTTGCTTTGAAGATTGTACTCTTGTTTTCTTCCCATTTCTTTCCTTTCATCATTTCCTTTAGAAGGAAACAGGAAAAAAAAAATATTGGAGACTCTAGGACAATCCCAGGCAGACATTTGAGTGAATCAAACATCCTCACAGTCTACACCTAGATTTATCAGCCTTCATTCCACTCTGCTGATGGAGAGTGATCAGCCCAGCATGTATCCACA
The DNA here is from genome assembly GCF_902729225.1 of Pteropus medius. Taxonomy (NCBI): domain Eukaryota; kingdom Metazoa; phylum Chordata; class Mammalia; order Chiroptera; family Pteropodidae; genus Pteropus; species Pteropus medius. Next base: position 810,567 of record NW_024346824.1, read on the forward strand.
TGGAGCCTGGGAAGTAACGCATTTGGTCATGTGACACCTGGCTTTGGCGCTTTTGTTTCAGCCCTTCAGAAATAGTTCTTAATGACTTACATAGCTCCTGCCAGCATCCCGTCACTGGCATGTTAAACCTTTTCAAATAATTTCCCAGAATAGAAATTCTTAGGATATCACTAAGTTTCTAATTTTTTGTGTGTGTTTAATTAAACTGTTTCTTGCAATTAAGTATTTGCCAGATAAACATTTAAGCCATCTGGAGATTTTTACTTTCCTCCCTGTAAATCTTTTAAGACATTACGATATTTACAGTTATAGCTGATGTGGGGGTTCTCACTTATCTTCCCTCCCACATCACAAAGTAGTTGACCAAATGCAAGTTCTGACCCTCTCCTCTCTATCCTAAATTTAATTCCCCATTGTTTTTCAACTATCTTTAGAGCTTCCAGTTGATGGTGTGCTTTGTCCGGCTATGCACTGACAATAAGGTTTAGGTAAGGAACAAACTTGGTGGTTGGTTCAGTTCAGAAACTTTGTGCCACCCCCTCAATTACTGGCCTAGGCTTTAGTGCTTTTGTTTCCTTTGAGGCAGATTATCTTGAGATTAGAAGGAATAATCATCAGTAGTCCCAAAGAAATGGGGCCACAGTATCTAGAACAAAGGAACAAACTTGATTCATTTTATGACTTTGGGTTTACATTTCTGCAAAGTTTTAATCACTGGGGACCCTTACTATATCTGTTGCAGCCTATGGCATGGAGTGTGAGAAGCCACATAGAACTTGAAAAAAATATTGGAGGAATGATAGTGAAAATTTATGAACTGGGTTAGGGCAACCAAGTGCCTTCACCCCCAAGATGAGACATTAAAAGCCCTTGATTTACATTAGGATTTCAGATTGGATTTCTAGCAATTTTAGATTTTCTAGTTGGAGCTCCTTGATATTCTCTGAGGTATAAACTGAATAGAAGCAAAAACTTTCCCCTATACGTTTTTGCTAAGATTTAAGTCTGCATTAAAAACCTCTTTAGCATAATTATATACCTTCTCAGACTGAAAAGTTGATGAATTAGTGAAAATATCCACAAGGAAAGATATAAATAACCTGGACAGAAAGTCTGACTTTATTATTATTATTTTTATGTGTCTCATGTACGTGTTTGTTTTCAGTTGTCAAAATGTCCACAGAAGGAGGATTTGGTGGTGCTAGCAGCAGTGATGCTCAGCAAAGCCTACAGTCCTTCTGGCCTCGTGTCATGGAAGAAATCCGGAATTTAACAGTGGTAAGAAAGAATGAAGTTTTTAACCAATATAAAAAGCCATGAGATGAATAACCAGAAGACTAAAACATGTTTAATCTCAAGCACATTTACAAAGGCTTAATCCATTCCTGACCTTGGGATGAGGAAATGAAAATATAATTTACCTTAGGTGAGGTAACTATAAGGATTTTTTTTCATATTATAGTAACTTTTCCTTAGGCATATGAGTGTGTAGTGGATATTTTGACTTGAAGTTAGTTTAATGTGAGGCATATCTTTAGAGAATGCAGAAGAGCAGAGCTCTCACTTTTCTTCAGTAGCTTGAGCTCATTTCTTAGGCCTGATTTAGTGGCCCTGCCAAATTTCTAGAACCCGGAGAAAACTACTGAGCAATTTATTCAACAACAAATCTATTATAAGCCATCACTCTTTCCAGGTTTTACATGATATTTTTAGATTAGGGTTTCTCAACAGCAGCATTACTGACATTTTGGGCCAGGTAATTCTTTGTTGTGGGGGCTGTTCTGTGCTTTATAGGATGTTTAGCAGCATCCTTGGCCTCTACTCACTAGATGCCAGTAGCACTCCCACCTCTTGCCAGTCGTGAAAACCAAAAATGTCTCTAGACATTGGCACATGTCTGCTGGGGGCTACAGTCAAAATCATCCCCTGTTGAGAGCCACCGACTTAAAAGAATCAAATATAACCCTGGCTGTTGAGTGTATAATCTAATAATTATAACGAGTCATTTATTTAATAAGTATGTATTAAATACTTACTGAGTCAGGCACAGTGAAGAATATGAAGCAGTAAAAGTGCTATGGGAGCACAGAAGACAATGCTAGTTCCTCCCTGTTTGAGTTAGGGAGGCTGTAAGAAAAGGGGACATTTTGTTGAGTGTTGAAATATGAGTAATAATTCACCAGGTGGGAAAAGGAGGGGGAGAATATATCTTGGGCAGAGAGAAGGGCATGGAGGTTTGTAAGGACATGGATGTTCCTTATGTGTAGAGGAACAGCAAGAAGTTCAGAGTGGCTGGAGGTTACTATGTGGGTAGTAGGGGTTGAGGGTAAGATTAATGGGTATAACAATGGTAACAGAAGGTGAGACATGTTAGAATTGGAATATTTTCAGAGTGTAATGTTAGGTCCTTAATGAATGTTCCATTTGGTGTCATTTTAGCAAATACTGAAAGAGCTCTTTAGGTTAGATGTGTCACTCCTGCCTTGAAGGTATTAGCATCCTGGCAGAGCAGACACTGGATTCCTTCCTAATGTAGAAATAATGTTGCAGTTTTTTAGTTAGTGGCTTTTAACCTCTGACATATAGTTTATTTATTCAATCAACAAATACTTATTATGCACCTCCAGTTGGCGATACAAGATACTGTGGACCCAGCAGTGAACCTGACAGACAAGATCATTGTACTCATAGAACGTATATTCTGGTGGGGGAGACAGACTATAAACAAGTAGTGAATAAATAAAATAACTTCTCATTGTGATTGATGTCCACTGACTTCTGGGGTAAAAAACTAATTCATATTCTGGATGTACCTGTGGGTTGTGTTTGTTTATATGGGGGATTTTCAGCAGTTTGGATTTCCACTGAAAAGTCATCAGTTCTCTTCTGCAATTAAGAGGTGGTAGTTATCTATACTGTCTCAGATATAAAAGAGAAAGTAGGAAAAAATGAAATTATAAAGTCAAAAGTGGTGTCTTTTGTTCATTTTGAGGGGATACTCTCGCGGTTAATATAATCAGGTTTTAGTGCTGGGGTCAGCCTGGTGTAGAACTAGTGCCCTCCTGGGGTGTGTGGTGGGGCTAGGCCAGCACCCCAAGTCTGCGCTCAAGCTTGAGCGCACAAACAAATCCAGAATCAGGCAAGTGGCAAGAGAAACTCTAGGGGTTCAGGCTCACCACTTTTCTGTACTTCGTTGGGCTTTGATTTTTTAAAAACTTGTGGTAAAAAAAAAATAAATAAACCTTACCATCTTAACCATTTTAAAATATGTAGTTCAGTAGTGTTAAATATATGCACATTGCTGTGGAACAGATCTCCAGGACTTTTTCATCTTTCAGAACTGAAACCCCATACCCATTAGAAAACAACTGCCCTTTCCCCTTCTCCATCCCCTGGCAGCCACCATTCTACTTTCTGTTTCTATGAATTTCACCACTCTTAAGTACTTCATATAAGTGCATCCATACACTATTTGTCTTTTTGTGACTGGCTTCCCTTAGCGTAATGTCTTCAAGTTTCATCCATGTTGTAGCATGTGACTGGATTTCTTTCCTTCTTAAGGCTGAATATTCTCCATATATGTATATATACTACATTTTGTTTATCCATTCATCTGCTAGTGGGCATTTGAGTTGCTTTTATTTCTTGGCTATGGTGAATCATGCTGCAGTGAACATGAGTGTGTGCTTTGATTTTTTTCCTTACTTGATTTAATTTTTAAATTTGAAAGCACATTATGTTGTTGACCACCTTTTCGTACCTGGGCAGCTAGTCCATCAGAGGTTACTTTGAGGGATTCAGATCTAGTTCAAGTGTTATGAATAAGAGAAAGAAGAGCAAGGAGGAAAGTTGTCTTTAATCATTTTTCTGTTGATGGCTAACTACGATTTTCTTCCCATGTACCTTTGAAAAAGACTCCTAGAATGCTACTATGGTATCTTATAGCAGATGCTTAGAAGAACATTTGGCGTATAATAGGTACACAATAAATATGTGAATGAATTAGACTGCTCTGCTCTAGATTTAGCGCGAAGCAATATCAGTGCCACGTTTGAATGAGAATGCAGTCCAATAAAGTCAGAGTGATCTTTCCCTTTATGAGACTCTTATTTTCCCTTCTCCCTATGGCACATGAAGGCATCTGCTTCTCTGACTGCACCTCTGCCTGTGTAACTTGGCCAAAAATTTTAGTAGTTAGTCTGTGCCTTTCTAGAACTCAACAGTACTTGTAACCAGACTTGTTCAGATATGTCTGAACCTCTTAGTTTGACATCTCAACATTTCTAACAGGTTTTTAAAAACTCCATATGTTCAACTATCCAAACATAAATAAAACTTATGAGAATATTCACAAAGTGTAGTGGTCTCTAAGGCTGGGACACAGATTGTTCCAAAAACAAGTAATTGAAGTTTGCTAGGTGTGATATATTTCATGATGTATTGGAAATACTGACCCCAGTCATTTTGGTCTGAGTTCTGGAAAAGCATTTATCTTTCATCTCAGTTTGGCCATCATGCTCTCCTCACTCTTAAGAGCTCTGTAATTGTCCATAAATCTAGATGTTATTCAGCTGGAATCGAAGTTGGTTAAAAACCATACCAAAATGTTTGTACACCAAGATGATTGTGTAAAAATACCATTTTCCTGCTCAGTAGTGCTCTGAGAACAATAATTAACAGACTTTTTGACATTGAATTTTACCCCTCTAGGCCTCTTTGAAAGTGGGCAAGAAAAAGCTAAGTTTGTCTTTTGGGGGGCAAGTAGGGAGGCAACAGTGCTGCATCTTGAAAAGAAAAATCTAATCCTCGCCTAATTTACTCCCTCCATCCCATTCAGCCTTCAATTAGCTGTAATTTAATTCCTAAATCACTTTCTTTTAATTGCCAGTTACATCTTTTCATTCTTCAGTGTCTCCAGATTAAGGCGATGGCATTTCTAATATTACAGTCAAATCAGATAACCATTTAAACAAGAACTTGGAGGTGAAGGTTGGTGGACTGTTATAAAGCAGGTCCTGTGTTCTTTGAGCCCTTCCTACAGAGCAGTGCTTCTCAGACTTTGTTGTCTAATGAACCACACGAGGATCTTGTTTAAATTCAGATTTCGATATAGTAGGTTTGGAGCAGAGCCTGAAATTCTACATTTCTTTTGAGTTCCTAGGCAGTGCCATTGTTGGTGTAAGGACCTCACTTTGAGTATTAAGGATTTAAAGCAGTGGTCCTTAACCCTCACTGTGGATCACAGTTATCAGGGGAGTTTTCAAAAGTGATGGTAGGAGTTCCTAAGTCAGTTAGTCTGGGGTAGAGCCAGGCATCTTATTTTTCAAAGGCTCCTTAAGCGATTCTACCATGTAACCAGGGTTGAGAATCACTGCTTTTGAGAGGATTAGAATCTTGACTTTGCGGGAATCCCTGACTGGGTAGGGCCTAGAAAAGATTTCTCATCATTATTTGAAACTCTGGATGTTCTTTAGCGCAGCCTGAGGCCCCATTGACTTATCTTTGGCTCTTAACTCTCATTGAGTGAATTCAGACTTTTTGAAACTCAGCAGTTTCAGATAGCAACATTTTAATGTAGTTCTTTGGTTGTGGTCAGGAGCACAGGAATGTTCTCAGAGAGAATTCTGTTCTTCCACCTTCCTGATATCACTCCCAAGAGTAGAAAGAAAAAGTCAGTATGTCTCAGTTGCTCTTCTGCTTGGGTAGTTAGATGTTATTCACATCAGTTGCATGGTTGCCAATAACAAAGGGAGCATTGAATTGAGAGTCAGTTTAGTGGACCTCAACCTACTGATAGTGAAAGGGCTCCCCTCTCCAGTAAGCCTGTCATACATAACCCTTTCCATGTGACTGGAAAGCTAGGATGAGAGTATAGAAAACTGGGCTGTTGTCAGCAGTAATGAACCACACACACATCTGAAGATCCACTTTTCACACACTGCCCCTTGAGATCTCAAGGTTTGGGGATCATGAGAAAGTTTGTCATGAAAGAAAATGCTTGAGTAGGGCTTAGAGCAGGGCTTTTTGTGAATTTTACACCTCTCCAAGGTGGGAATGATGTAATCTCTTTATCCTTTCTTGTTGCTTTTGGTTAAATGATAGTTTCATAGAAAGTGTAAAAGTGGTATTTTACCCTTTCAAGTTGGGGAAGGAGATCTTTTTATCAGCTTTTGGGCTTTGATTAAGTAACCTTGGAACAATCTTATGGAAATTATATTCAATAGCCAAGTTAAATGAGAGCATACTTGCAAGAGAGCTAAATCTTGTGGTCATAATCTTGTGCTGTGTGTATCATCCTGGGAGGCCTTCCAGAGGAATCATCATCCCCAGCATTGTCTTTGGCATTTCTGTTTAGCATCATCATTTTCTGTGATACACCACACAAGAAGGAAGATCAGTGATCGATTTCTGTGGTGAAACTTTTTTTTTAAATCCCTTTAAGGTCTGGCCCCAATCCAGCATTCCCTTTCCTGTTGTTTCCTTCTGTACTAAGGTCATACATCTAAAACTTGAATAGGCCGTGTTTTCTGTGTCTGTGCTTCTGCACATGCTGTTCCCTCTGAATAACATTCTCATACTTTTTCCACAAGGAAATTTCTACCATCCCTTAAACACAATTCAGATGTCAGCCCCTCTTTTGAACAATGTCGACTTCTCTTGCTCACTCCAACCCCCAATGCCAGCTGGTAATTTCCTTCTTTGTCTCTGTGGGATTCTGCACCCCCATTCTAATATAGGATAGGATATTATAATGTTTTGATATGACAGTCTCTAACAAACAACATTGTTCAAAGATAAGAATTTATTTGCATCTTTTACATAGTAGTAGGTATCATATTAGTTGAGTTGCATGTTGAGTAAATGAAAGAGGAGAATAATAAGAATAGAAAGAATGTGTCCCACTGTCTCCTTTTGGTGAAACTTTAATAAACTGGACTTCTAAACCTCTGCTACTCCCGGGTTAGTTTTAGTAGAGGCTTCATAGAAAATATTGATGCCTAATTTGAAAAAGGAAAACATGAAAAATTAGGGTTGGAAGTTTGTAGAGGTGAGTGGTAGCCAAGCAGCTTGTTGGGTTTGCATGGGGAAATTAGATGTCTTGGTGTACATTTTATCCTAATACTCTTTCTTTTGTAATCATAAAATGGTTTTTGGATAAGCCGTTTATGTTTTTCCAAAATGCCCCCACTGCCTTCTTTGACATAGAGTCAAGGTTTTCTGTTGGTCTTGAAAAAGAAAGTTCACTTATATGTTAATTATGTGAAATTTCAAATAACAGCTGTTCTTTCCATAATGTGATGATGCAAATTCCCAGGTGAGCATATTGGGTTTGGTGAGTCACATTTCAGACCGCTTATAGAATCAATCATTTGACACCTAGTCCCAGCAGGGATTTTGCTGATTTTAGCTAATCTCTGCCTTTGTACCTTTCTCTTCATTGCAGCTCTGAAACCCAGAATTGATTTTTATTTCTAGAATTGCATCCATCATTGGCCATGTGTTTAAATACCAGTGGTATCAAAATAAAACAAACAAAAAAAGGGCTTAATCACAAATAGTTGAGTAGTGCTGGTTAAAAGCACTTTCCTAAATCCTATTCACAGTAAAAGGATGTGGTTTTCCCTCATCCCAGTCTTGTTAGTTAAGAAAAAATGTGCCAGGATTATTCCAAAAAGCCAGCTGATAAATTCACACTTGACCTTCTTTCATATGCTTCCTGCCCCACCCCCAACCAAATTTTGGAGACAAGCCCTTTTTTACTGTGGTGGGAAAGGAGTTTCTCCCCAGTTTCTGGTGGCAGGTTAGTGCAAAGGTCAGAAATAGCCAGTATCACATTGGCTGAAGAGAACTGTGGGTCACTGCGGTCAGGTGCTGCTGGCACTTGCTCTCGTAGTCTCTGAATAGAAGAAAGAACTGACAACTTAGAAGACTGCCCCGAGGCAAAAATCTTGTTTTAATGTGCATATTGCATACTGGTAAACTTTCTTGAAAAGAAAAAGACACTCATAATGCACCTCTGTCTTGTGTTGGCAAAGAATCTGGTATCGTTTGGAGCTATTTTTCTGGAGGGTATTGTGAGAAGCCATCATAAGTTTATCTTGAAATCTTTTAAATGTTTGAAGCTCTGCATGAGTTAAGAAGAATTTTGCTGCACCTTCTTTTCTGCCATATTTTCTGGAAGGAGGGACTAAGCCAATTTGTGTTGTGCTGCCTGTCGTACCCTATTGATTGTCCCCACCTTTTATTACTCATTTCAGAAAGATTTCCGAGTACAGGAACTCCCACTGGCTCGTATTAAGAAGATTATGAAACTGGATGAAGATGTGAAGGTGAATTCACATTCATTTTTATTATTTATATTGAAAATAAAATGATTGGTAGATTATTGCTCATTTCTCTAGGGCTCAAAGTTTAAACAAAAATGAAAATATTGTTGCTTTATTTAGTTCCTGGTAAAATTATTAAGTGAGCTGAAATTAAACAGTTTTAATTGTTATATTATATGATGCTTCTCTGAAAATTAGGGCTATCTTCTTTCTAGATTTTGAAAAGATGCTGAGTGCTTTTCAGGCACCCAGTTCTTTTCACCATGTATTGTAAACATGTGTCATCAAATCAACAGGACAGTGCCATCTTTTTAACATCTTTTTACAATCTCTAGTTTGTTGATCTGAACTCTAAGAAATATTTGATAATGATATTGCATCTGTGAGTTGTTTTACATGAATTATACTTGAGAGAGAATTTACTTGACGATGGCTATTTCTGTATTTCTAGGGGTTCACCTCCCACTATAACTGAGGAAATGAGCAACTCTCTCTCCTTAACCACTCAAAATTAATAGTCTTTTGTATTTGTATAGAAAGCTAACAGTTCACAGCAGTTTTCCCTTCCATTAGCTTACTTCTTCCTTATAGTAACCTTGTGAGATTTAGTAGGATAAAAATTATTAGTTTCATTTTATATAGGTATGGAAATAGAGAAAAGAGGTTAAAAGTGACAGACCTAGCATAGGAAAACCAAAATCCCAGTTTTCATCTCCTGCTTCCTTAACTGCAGAGCCCTTCCCATGGCTCTATTCTGTGAAGACCACCTAACTAAGGATTCAGAGCCTTGTTTGACCAAGAGCTTACATTACTGGAGCACTTACTATGTGCCAGGCTCTGTGCGAGGTGCTTTTACATATATCATCTCATTGGATTCCCACAGCAACACTGGAAGGTTATCCTCTTTTGCAGTATATAAAAAATAATGCCCAAAAGGATGGGCAGCCTGAGATTTTTACCTAAATCCATTGGTTCTCAAACTTATTCCCCACTTTGTCTCTTCTTGGATTAGGACCTAAACCCTGTACTTCTTACTGGCTTTATGGCCATGGGCAAAGCACTTTATCTTTCCTAAACCATAGTTTCTCTGAAAGGCTATTATGAGAGTAAGAAAGTACATGTAAGAAATACAGTTAAGTATTCTTTCTTTCTCTTTCCTTCTGTCTGCTCCCTGCTTTGTCCCTACTCATGGATTTATTTTACCTTGGAATTTCCTGAGGCTACCACATACTTATTTTCCAATCCTTGCCCCATAGTCCAATGGCAGGACAGGAACAAACTGACTGGCTTGAGTGACTTGCTGGTGACTGACAGGGAGGGCCTACGTCTGTTGCAGATGATCAGTGCAGAAGCCCCTGTGCTCTTTGCCAAGGCAGCCCAGATTTTTATCACAGAGTTGACTCTTCGAGCCTGGATCCACACAGAGGATAATAAGCGCCGGACTCTACAGGTAATGTTGTAGACTCATGTTGGGAAAACTGGACACGCAGTTGCCTTTGTGTGCTTCTCTTGCATGTCTTTGGACCAGAGATTATTCTTCCTTAGGCCTCTGTCAGGCCAATGTGTATAATTGGCTTCTTCCTCTACTGTTGGGAGGTAGGCATACCTAATAGCCATCCTAATATTTTCCCCACCAAGAATCTTATTTTCCAATTCTTCTGTGGTTTTCACAGCTCAGTGACTGAACTCTTCAGTTGGTGAGCCCTCACTATAATCAGAAGCTATGGTGATATTTATATATTCTCAGATAGATAAACAATTTCTGGTTAGAAGCCTTGAGAGATTCCAGGAAAGGACAGTCCCAGGAGGACTCAGTCTCACTAACCTCATTAGCTTTTTTGTTCCTTGTCTGCTTTCCTGGGACTCCTTTCCCCATTTTTTTTTTTGTTTGTTTTTATTTGAATCCAGCAAATCAATATTTATATTGTATGAAGACCCCTTGGTCACTGACTGTAGAGGCCCTCCCCTGAACAGCCAGGCCACAGCTCTTGGAGGAAAGGTTTCCCAGAAGAGGAGGGTATGACAGATTTAAGACAGGGTAGTACTTTAACAACAAAGCCAAGAAAGTTAATTATGTTTTTTCCTCTTGTGTCCCTTTACCTCCAAAATTGAAAGAACATGGATTTATTTATGTATTCTACAAATATTTATTGAACACTCACAGTATGCCAAGTACTATTTTAGGCCCTGGGGATTAATACGCAAAACAGACAAAAATCTTCCCTCTTCCTGCCCTGCACGCCCCCACGCCCCCGTTCCCCAACTCTGGGAAGCCACATTCTAGTGCAGCTAGACTTTCACTGAAGGAGAACTTACTTTATGCTGCCTCGATGATCTAGAGAGATCCAATTAAAGCTACTTCAAGATCAATTCAGATTAAAAAATAAAATGGACAAAACACGTGAATATGCAAAAAAGAATGTGTCCAAATGACCAATACGCATATGAAAAGGTACATAACATCATTTGTCATCTAGGAAATACAAATTAAAACAATGAGAGCTCGCTTCATTAGCACATATGCTAAAGTTGGAACGATACAGAGAAGATTAGTATGGCCCTTCGCATGGATGACACGCAAATTTGTGAAGCGTTTCATTAAAAAGTAAATAAATAAAACGACAATGAGATCGTGGTTTATACCCAGTAGAATGGCTAAAACTGAAGGGAAAAAAACTGACAGTACCAATCGTTGGCAAGGAAATGGAGCAACTGAAACTCATATACTGCTGGTCAGAACATAAAGTGGTGCACTCACTTGGAAGACTATATGGCACTTTCTAGTAAAGTTAAACATATCCTCACTCTTCCATTCCAATCCTCGTCATACAACCAAAAGTGTGGAGATTCTTTTTTTTTTTTTAAATGCCTGTAGCACCTGGTTTTCCTAGGTGGTCTCCTATCCAGCTACTAACCAGGCCCAACCCTGCTTAGCTTCTGAGATAAAACGATATCGGGCACATTAAGGGTGGCATGGCTGTAGACTGTGGACATTCTTGTATAAGAATGTTCATATCAACCTTATTTATAATAGCCAAAACCTGGAAACAACTCAAGTATCCATTAAGATAGGAATATACAAAAAAAATTGATATATTTATAAAATGGATTGCTAAACAGTAAAAAGAAAAAAAACCTATTGATCCACACAATAACATGGATGAATCTCAAAAATACTATGTTAAGCAAAAGAAACCAGAGAAAAAAATTACATAACACATGATACCATATACTGTCACCATCTATGGTGATAGAAATAAGAGTTGTGGTTGCCTTACATTGCCCGGGGGAGGTGGGGGGTGGTGGTAATTGACTGGAAAGGGATGGAAGGAAGCTGCTTGTATTCTTTTCTGGGTGATAACTTCCTGGGTATATATTTATTAAAATTCATCAAGCTGTATACTTAAGATTTCTGTATTTTACTGAATATGAGTAATAATTGAGTAAAATATTTGCATTAAAAAGACCAATTTAAGTGTATGTTTCTAAAATACTAAAGAACACTTTGGAGTACATTTGGAGGTGATTATTATTTCTTCTTTTTTTCCTACTCATTCCATCCTTAGATGAATCATTTAGATAGCTCGAGTAGGTGACATCATCAAGAATGTGATACTATATCATACTAATCTTAAATGAGTCCTGGCAGCCTTAAAATGTTCCTTGCTTTAATAGGATGGGTTTATTATCAACCTCGTGGTTGGCAAGAAGGGTAGACTATAGTTTTGCATTTCAGTGGCTTGGGGCCATCACAGACAAGGGAAGGAAAAAACAAAAGTTCTATCCCCTCCTATTTTGTCTGATGAGTCACCTTCTTTTAAGATAAGATATATAGAGGTTGCTAAGGACTTCTGTTAATGGGTTGACCCCCCTCCAACATTTTTTCAGAAAAAATCAAATATAAGCAAAGTTTATAGTGAACACCTATATACCTACCACCTGGATCCTGTCATTAACATTTTACTTGTTTTTTCCCCATATTTATCTGTTCCTCTGTTCATCAAGTTATCTATTTTTAAATCAATTTCAAAGTTCACTATTCCCTAAATATTTGAACATGCATTTCATTCATTAGAATTCACTCTTTTTTTCCCTGTTATTTTCTTTTTCTTTGAAATTTTTATACAGTGAAGTACCTATATCTTAAGTATACATAGTATGTTGGTTTTTAGTTTTTAAAAAGTCCTTTTATTTTTTTTAAAGAAAGGGAGTGTCACTGTCACTCTTAGAACCCTTCCAGAGCAGGCCTTGGTTTCAGTATCATTAGTCAACTGCCCACCCTGCTTCTATTCTAGGAACTTCAGACTTTTTGTATTCATATCACATTAAACAAGATTTAAACCATGGATTTAACATTGCAATTTTGAATTCCAAAATAAAAATTATAGCCTTGTGGGAGCTAAGATATAGATCAATGACTAGGATATATTGCAAAAAGTTATCGAATGAGATTTTAGCTAGAAGATTCAAAATAGATTATAACTGCTTAACTAAAGAGGTAAAATATTATTTCGAGCCTTAAAAAGGTTATAATAGCAAACGGTAGCCAAACCTAGCTAACTACAGAATGACCAGAAACCTGCCAATTCAGATTCCTAGATTTGTACAGATTTAGCTGGATGATAATTTAACAGTTGTGGGGAGGACCTTGGGGCAAGATCCAGCAATGGTAGAAGTAGTTGGAGGCTTGAACATATGGTTTGTGGAACATGAGCTACAGGTAGCTCTTTTTTTGTCAATTTTGTCAATGTCTGTACAGCAAGTCTGATCATTTGAAGTTTATTAGAGTTCGGCTGTGCTTATTTCAGCTATAGACTTGTCCATGGCTATTAGGTTTGGCTGAGAAGTCATCATCTTGTAACTTAGAGGGTATAAAGCCAGGTGAACTAGTTTCTCCCCAGGCTAATTTTTCACCTAACTTTTCTTTGTTACAGAGGAATGATATCGCCATGGCAATTACAAAATTTGATCAGTTTGACTTTCTCATCGATATTGTTCCAAGAGATGAACTGAAACCTCCAAAGCGTCAGGTGAGCTGGGAAGGCATTCTTGCTTCTGCTAACTGAAGAACACCTTGCATATAGGTGTCAAATAATGCTCCTCTTTGTCTCTCAACACAAGTCATTTGCTGTTCCTTTTGCTTCTCCTTCTGTAGACCAGATCCATCCTTAACATCTCCTTCTGTTACTCATTTATGGATACTTTTAACTCAGTGCCGCTGAGGTAGTATTTCAGTGAAAATAGACAAAATGAAAATTAAAGATTTCAGTTATAAACAGTGAGGGGGAAGCTCATTTCAGTGTCTCCTAGGGAGTCTATCAGAGTTCTTAATCTGGGTTGGAGAACATTCTCAGCAAGTGACAGATTTTAGATTTACAAGAAACAGCCTATGTGCACAGTGTTATTGTTGTTAGTGGACTTTGTTTTTCTCTCACTCAGTTGTGGTTCTCTATATAGTGCTCTGGTTACACATTAGAATCACCCGTTAGGTTTTAAAAAATAACCAGTGCCCAGGCTCGACCCCCACACCAGATGAATAAGAACCTGTGAGGGAGAGGCCCAGACATCAGCACTTTAAAGCTCCCCAGATGCTTTCAGTGTGCAACCAAATTTGAGAACCACCACATAAATTGTTTTCTGCACAATCATAAGAAGGAACATGAATGTCTGCCCTTCCCTCCCTTCTGTGGGCCCCTCTCCAAAAGTCACACTGATTATTTTGTCAGCACCATGGGTGCATAAAGCTCTTAATTGCCATTGTAATAGACCCCTATCCTGTATAGCTCATTGTTTCAGGCACACAGATTGCGTGGCTAACTAGGTGTAGTAGAGACACTTGAGGAATAGTGGCAGTCTCACAGGAGCAAAGCTGCTTGCTTTAATAAAATTTTAAGTGTTTTTAATGAATTATTTCATAGTATATTATCCTTAGAAACAGAGTCATTCAGTGATTCCCGTGCCGTCTCATTAATAACCAGTCAGAAAGTATAGGAAAAATAGACACCTTAAAGGACATTTGTAATCCTGACCCTGCCTGGGGGCCTTTGGGTTAGCAAGCCCCTCTGTCACTTCCTTACTAGAGCAGGGAGCCTCACTGCGTCTCCGTTCTTTCTGGGCAGTCTTTGCTACTGTAAACATCCTTGACTGGAAGCTGTAAGGTGTTCAGAGGAGCTTTCAGTCGGATGTTTACAGCGGCAGGCTGCCACGGTCGTCCCCGGCTGCGCATCACCTTTGAAACATTGCAGGTTTGTGCCCCTGGGCTCAGTTCCTCCTCTTAGGGTGGTGCTTCCCTCCTCTCTGAGAAGTCACTACAACGAGAATTCAGACCACTTCTCTTTCTTCAAAACACATGATACAACACACGTGCTCTCCTTGTTGGAATTTGTTTCAGAAGACCCCTTTAAAAACAAGGTAGTGAGATCTGACAAAATCAGGCCTTGCTCATGCTCCTTGCGCTAACTCTTGCTTGTTCTCTGTGGGCTGCCTGCTGAACCAACTGGCTGGAGAGAAGGGTCATGTCCTGTCCTACCCTCCAGAGTCCTCAGTGTTTGGTTCTCTCAGGGTCTCAGACAGCTCCTTGTTCCATCCTGGCCTGACTCAAAATGCTAGGATCCATCTCTTTTTAAAGTGTGTCGAGCTGAAACAGCTCCTTGCTGCCTGAATTCAGCTCTTTGTAGGTGTTCAAGCCATTGATTGGCATCCTATTCGGGACAGCTGCTGCCTGGCCTTTGAAAGGTTGAGATTGCTGAAAGCTGGCCTGAAATTCTAAGATAGCACTTTTAATTCTCTGTAGACGTGAATTTTTCCCAGGCTCCAAATTGGCTGGCACCTCCTTAAGTCCTTTAAAAGCGCCTACTCGCCAAAATTCACCATTTCTGAAGGAGGCAGCAGTTCAGTCTTGCTACTGAAGTGAATATACTTTTTTCCAGTCTGGGGCTGGCTGTACATAGCTGTAGTGATGGCCCTAGGAGGTGACACTGCTCGTTTTCAGGTAGTGTTTGTCAGTTTCCGCTTTGGAACACACTCCAAGAGCAAGCCCTCTGGTTGGGGAGGCCACTGCTAAAGCTGAGCAGGTCTCCCATTCTGGACTGATCTAGTCATTCAGAGATTGTTCTAGCACTTGGAGTGATGTTCCCCTGCTAGGGAAAAGAACTAGCCAGAAATATTGAGTTATGGATCTAAGGCCCTTGACTTCTCAGAGATGCTTGGAAATTTCTCTAGTTCTTCGGGGAAGCATGTAAAGACTATTTGAAAGCAGAAGGTAGTTGAGATCTGACTTCTACCCCACTAAAGCTATGAGTTGAAAGTTCCTGCCCATTAAAATATCATTTTCTCTTCACCCATCTCTTAAAACCAAGCATAATCATTCCCTTGCTAGCTTGACCTCCATTGACCAAATGAGTCTTCAGAATGTCGAAGAACTTAGCTATGCCTCCTTCCATTCTAGTGATTTGAGAACAGTCATGCCTTGTCCTCACAACACAGACCTAGGGGCCTCCACTTGATGGTGTTTTCTAGATAACTGCCTGGTTCATAAACAAGAGACTATAGTTGGCAGCATAGGAGAAGTTCTTTACCTCCTCTCACAGCTTTTGGCAAGAGGTATTTTGGCTTCTGAATGGGGTATTTAAAGAGTTTCCTTTTTGTCTGGCATAAAGACCATATTCACTTGCAGCAGCTGCAGTCAAGGATAACTGGAGGCAGAACAATCACAGGTGAGAGCTAGGAAATGCCAGTGTCTCCCTGCTCACTAACCTCCTACAAGTTGGTTCTGGGGGTGGTCTCAGTCCTCTGTACCTTCTCATCACCCAGGAGCCTTTTCAAGTTATGTCTGGACTCTAGTGATTGATGATTTTTTATAAAGTGGGACGGGAGATATCAGTGGAAAATAAATATTTTGAACCCATTTCAAGAGCTTTGAAGAGAGAAGTCGGCCTCTGTTTCTTGGCTAAGGAGGGTATCAGTATTTTATCCCTGTCACTACCAAGATCTAGTTGACAGGGCTGACTTTGATTTATAATGGTGAGAAGTTGGAGTTGAAATGGAGGCGACGTCGTCACAGTTAAGTTCTGGAAACTGAAACCTAGATGAAAATGGAAGGGGAGCTCCTCTTCTGCCTCAGCACAGTCACAGTCAGGGTGCGGACTTTCTGGATATGAAGCACAGAATACATTAACCTAGGAGGCAGTTCATGTTTGAGGACTAGCTTAGAAACCCTGCATGTTATAAGTGTCCGCCTAGGCTGTTTGGATGGCCATCCAGGAACCTCGTCATGCAGAGACCCAAGCTCCTTAGAGGCTAGATATCAATAGTCCTAGTTTTAGTATCCTGGGCTCCCAGTCACCAGGCAAGCAAACGAATACCCAGCCTTGTTCTACAGGGGACATGAGCTTCTCCCCGCACTGTGACCACAAAATCCTAAAGGTAGCAAAGAGAGTTTAGGGATTCTTTTCTATTGATAACAGCTGTTGTGTTCAAGAGACTGTCCTGCTAGCAACTTGAGTTTAAAAAGAGTATAGGCATATCTCGGAGATAGTTGCGGGTTCGGTTCCAGGCCACCAAAGTAAGCGAGTACAGGCATTCTTGGGAGATGTTACAGGTTCGGTTCCAGGCCACTGTAATAAAGTATCTCAGTAAAGCGAGTTGTAACCTTTTTGCTGGTGGAGGGTCTTGCCTTGAGTTTGTAAAAAATGTAACACCTGTGAAGTACAATAAAGTTTAATAAATGAGGTAAGCCTGTACTTTCCCACCTGTAACTGTCTGCCTGGCTCTATAAATCCATCATTCAGCAAGCAGTTATTGAGTGCCTACAAGGGAATGTATGGTAGGAATAATGAGGAGCAAGGTTTTGCCCTCATAGCGTTTTCATTCTAGCAGGGTAAACAATGAATTTGACAAGCAAGGACAAAAGAGTGTAATGAGGAAAGGACTGTGGAAGCACAGGTGAGGGCATCTAACCTAATGATGGGATGCGGTCAGTACCGACTTTGTAAATGTCACTTTGGAGAGCTCTGAAGGAGTCCACAAGTTCTGTATATCTTGAAGAAGTGTCTTTTCATCTTTTCTTGAACCTGCAAATTTAGGACAGAATAAGGAAGTGAGTAAATTTAATATTTTTGCTCAGCCGGCCCAAGTTGTTGTTTGTTTCTGTTGTTTTTGTTGTCTCAGGCAGGGGCACCGTGTGTCACAGGGCCCTCCGGAACAGATGCCGATCTCTGTTGGTGGTCAGGGGCTGACCAACCCTGGACCCTCAGGCTGTAACCATGCTGTAGTGTGTGTAAACATCCTACACTCTCAGCTGTGAGCTCAAGGTGGCTGGGAGAGGGTTGTTTACTCCTTCTGCCATGGAAAACGTCAGCTGAAGAAGGAAGTCTCTTCATCCTGCAGATCGGACAGAATACGACCTCCTTAGTCAGCCAAGGCAGCACCCCAGCGGAGAGCTGTCCTTCAGGCCCCCTGGGTTGCGCTTCTGTGGCTAAGTACAACCAGAACCAGTTGTGACACTGGACAGATGTGGCTCTCAGTGACCACAGAGCTCTCAATACGCTGTGAAAAGCTGGGCATTTGCCTACTGGTGCTCTCAGTTCTAACATTTAATTCTGAAATTTCAACCTTGGAAAAGCCCTATGTCCCTTTTCCCTGCTCTGTCCCTTCTGAGGTGGTGGGAACAAAATAAGGAGAGTGCTCCTTATTTGGGAGATTGGGAGCTGGCCTGCGAGCATAACGTTTGGGTAGTATCTTCCAGTGCTTGCAATTAGCACTGTTCTGAGATCATAGGCCTTGACAGCATTTACTGACAAGCACTGCTGGTGTGTGGTTTTGAGTTACGGTAATTATTTGCCCATTTGCAGCTCATCACGCAATGGGTGATTACTCTGTACTTCAGAAAATTGGCTGTATGTTTTGTGAAGCCTATAGAATCTGTTATTTTTAGTTTGATTTAGGACAACTGGTCTCTTCGAATTCCACTTTCCCTTGGCTTCAAATGTGGAGAGCTCAGCATTCAGCAGGCAACTGCATAGAGTCCATTTGGGGGAAGAATGGAAATTCACTCTGGCGGCTGCTGAGTCGGTTCTTTTCCTCTTACCTGCCTCTCCTTCTACCCCACAGGAGGAGGTACGCCAGTCTGTGACTCCTGCTGAGCCCGTCCAGTACTACTTCACGCTGGCTCAGCAGCCCACCGCCGTCCAAGTCCAGGGGCAGCAGCAAGGCCAGCAGACCACCAGCTCCACAACCACCATCCAGCCTGGGCAGATCATCATTGCACAGCCTCAGCAAGGCCAGGTCTGTGAGCTGTGGAGGTACCTCTCCAGCAAGATAATGCCTCTTAGGTTTGGCTAATTGCAAGCTTGACTAAGGCAGAGAGACACTCAGGTCATTATTAAAGAGTACTGGATTTAAAAGTCTGGAAACGTGGGCTTTCCCCCAGATTCAGCCGCCGAGGTCACGTGTCACCCTAATCTCTCTGGGCCCTGGTTTCCTCATGGGGCAAATGAGGAAAGTACAGTGGACAAGATGTTCTCTAGGATCCCTGTGAGCTAAAAAATTTTAGAAAGAAAAAAGTCTGTATAATGCCCCCATGAAGAGTAGTGGCATCTCTGTAGAAGGTATTTTAAGGGGACTCCATGCCTGCCATCTGTGTGTCTGTCTACAGGGAATTGGAATTTGTACCCTTAAAGGGGAAATCAGGCATTATTGCCAGGCTTCATTCCTCTCTTCTCCTTCTCCCCATCACTTCTCTGTCTTACCATATTTCATCAGATGACCTTCTCTTTTTATAAGTGATTAGAAGATTCTTTTCTCTCCCTAATACAATTGTTGTAAGACCAGTAACATCCATGTTTGTTGGAGATCATGAGAGGTAGCAGAGAACTCTGTTCTCTGAGCCCTGAATTCAGTTCCCTGTCAATCATTAATTAATTTATTCATCAAACATTGATCTTCTCTGTAGATAAAATCCCATGCTATGCATTGGGGAGACAAACATGAATAAAATAGTCCCTGTTTTTAAGAATTCACAGTCTAGTTGGGGCTATAAGATTATACCACCTCGTGGGAAGTGTAAGATATTCTTAGGGTTGTGTGGAGAGTATTATGGGAGCACATCAAAAGGAGTACTTAACATACATGTGAGGGAGGTGGTAGAAGACGATGTCTGAGGTTTCCTGAAAGGACTAATATGAGTCTTAGAGGGAATAATGGAAATAAATCAGAGAGGAGAAGGAGGCTTTCCCAGTAGAGGGCTCAGCACAAGCAAAGGCTTGATTGGAGGTGAGAAACAGCACAGGGAGTGGTGAGAGAGTACAGTCAGCATAGGGAAGCATCTAGGCAAGTCTGAAAAGATAGGCAGAGGACATGTCCTAGACAGCCTTGTGTATTCTAGTATGGAACTGGGTTTGCCTAGAAGAAAGAAAATTGGGGTGGAGATAGATTTAAATATTAATTATAACTTTAGGATCTATTCCCTGCTCATTTTTTAATCCATGTTACAAAAATTTATTGAATGCTTGGTCTTTGCCAGGCACCATGCTAGGCAAGAGGGGTTCAAAGATAATTGTAGCCCAGTCACTGCCTCAAGGAGTTCACTGCACGGTGATGCCTAAGGGACCTTCTTTGGCTCTTGCTTTACTTCTGCAATGGTGAGAGCTATACCTGCCAAAGGCTTTATCCCTTTCCAGAGTGAACTTCAAGGGAGTCTGCCAAGAGCTGGCTCTGATTGGTTGATCATCCTGAGAAGCTCATGGCTGTTGTGCCCCATCTACAGGGCACACCATACATGATTTGACAGCTGCCATGCTAACACAAGCCCTCATTTTCTTGAAATGATTTAGAAATACTTTAGAAATTCTCTCAGGAAAATTGACTGGATAGAATACAGTGATGAGTTGGCAGTACGCATTTTTTTTTGTCAGTGAGAATTTCATCTATCTACTTCTTTGCATCTCAGACTTGCTCAGATTGGAGCTGATAAGGCTTGTGAGGATGGTGAATTGGTCTCTCCCAACATCTTACAGCTGTTGTTTCTTTATCTTTCGGGTTCAGGATAGCCTTGTGCTCTGTGACACCTCCCTGGACCTCTGTAGTAATGGCTATTTCAAATTGAGTTCAGATATCCTTTGCAGGACAGAATACAGATTAAAGTTGGAAGGAAAGCATATTTTGGTAAAGTGAATCCTGTGTTTTCTGTCATGAAATTAGAAACCTTTATTTCTGGAGGTTTGGGGAGTATGCTGAGTTGAAAATCATGGTGTAAGAACAGATGTTTCCTGTTGTCCTAGCTCACTACACACATGTATTTTTACATAGGTCCCTGTCATCTTTCTTCCCTACTCTCCTCCAGTTTATAGTAATTTCTCTTCACTTTGTAATCCCTTGAATCTCATATGTAGTTCCCAGGACACACCTCCTTCCTTGTAACTTGAGATGCATAATAGACCTATACAATCAGAATGTAAGAGCATCAGAATAGCAGTATCGATTGAAGCCCATGATTCATTGAGACTCCCAGAGTCCTCTTACTGAAGAGTGGAGAGATAGCCAAATCGGGGGTCTGGGGTTGTGGGTATAGTTTAAATGGCTCTACCCTCCTCTTACTACTCCTCAATACCACTCCCTACCACTCACCACCACCACCACTCACAACTCTCCATGCACCACCACCCCTCCCCGCCCATGAATGAGCAAGATATGCTATAAAGGTCACATCTAGGGCTGAGGTTTGGTTGAGTGACACTGACCTTTCTGACAGGTCATCTTTTTAATTAAATTTTTTTTTGATTTTTTTTTGTGTGTGTGACAGGACAAGTCTCTCAAAAATGTTAAGTTTCATAGGGCTACAATCCACTAAGTGTGTGTAAGATACACAGAATCTGCCAAGTCGTATACATTTGGACAGAAATTTCTTACATCTGAGATTCCTGTTTCTAGAAAGTTAAAATTCTTGCTTTATTAAATTCTGTTACATAGGAGTAGCCTCAGTTAAGATCCAGATCCTAACAGTGTGCGTCATCCACATTTTGTTAACCCATTTGCCTCTCCCATGGGAAGCCGTGCTGTGATCCACAGCAGCCAGCTGGCCAGTGTGGGCTGGAGTCACTCTGCTGCCCGAATGGGGCAAAAACAAGTGTGTGCTGTATTTCTTTCCAATGTCCTGCAAACCTAAGGAGGAACCTAGAATCCTGAATTTAGTAAATTCATTCTGACCCCATTTTCCATTTAGTTCGCCCTCCAAATTCACCTGCTCCAGACTTGATTTTGGCTATTTCTCAAGTGAACTGTCATGGTTGCTTTTGATTCTTTTGGACCGTATGTGCTTCACTGTCTTTGAAGTGGCTGTGCAAAGTCGCAACATTTGAAGCATAGAGATGTTTAGGGCCTAGGCAAATATTCTGTACAATGAGCCTAAAAATCTGGCTTTCTCATCTTCTATTTTGGAGAGTAACTTTAGCAGTATTCTAACCCCAAAAGACTCTGTAGGTTGAATATTATTTTTAGTGCTCAGATGAGTTCAGGCATTCATGGAGAGGGTTTGCTCCTAGTCAACACTCATTATTAACCCCTTGGTAAGCCGACTGACTCTGAGCCATACCTCAGTCAGCTTTCTCATGACTTTTCTTTCTAGAGCACACCAGTGACCATGCAGGTTGGAGAAGGTCAGCAGGTACAGATTGTCCAGGCCCAGCCGCAGGGTCAAGCCCAGCAGGCCCAGAGCGGCACTGGACAGACTATGCAGGTGATGCAGCAGATCATCACAAACACAGGAGAGATCCAGCAGATCCCGGTAAGCCCTGTCCTGCCTCAAGGTCTGCATGGCACTGTGCTCAACGTTATAACAGGAAATACTTAAAGATTTTTATACCTTAATACACACATACACATGCACACACAAAATGTGTATATGTGTATGTGTATATATATTTTGAGTGTGGATGTATGTAACACACACATACGTGTATTCATACTTTTTTTTAACCTATATTCCTTCTACCCCAGACCACAACTTGCTTCACTGCATACTCACTGCTTTCCCTTAACCCAGATTCAGGTTCACCACCGTGGGGCAGCTCCTCTTGATTTCTCCTCACTCTGCCTACACAGAGAAATCATTGTAACCACTATTCCATGCCAAGGCCCAAAGGCCCTGTGAGGCAATCCTGTCTTTTGATTAGCAGAGAATAAGAGGGAGGTATATAGGGAAGGCCATAAATACACTTGTTGCATATTCATGAGTCAGTTCCCAGTGGAGCCTGCAGCAAATTGTATTTTTGGCTTTCATTTAACTTACCCATTCCTTCACTGTGGACTGCTGCTTCCTGTGTGCTTGAGGGATTTCATTTCTCAGATTTGTTGGCTTTTTTACGTGTGCTTATTCTTTTGTAAAAAATGCCCTGTTGTAACACTTGCCATCTATACATCGGTCATCTTGCCACCAAAAATGTGGTAAGTAAGTGACAAGGAGCAGCCTTATTTTCTGCCTCTTGCCTATCCTATTTTAAATGAAATGTAGGCAGATAGAGAAATTTACTTGGACTTTATTAACCACTTTCTCTTTGAAAAAAGCTCAAAAAGTATCCTCAACTCTGTTTTTGAAACTGTTTTTTTATTAACAGAGTAATAGGCCAAGAGAAAGCTTAGGAAAGTAGAGTGTTAGAGTGTGTGCGTCTTTGTGTGTGTGTCTCTGTATGTCTGTCTGTCTCTCTCTCTCTCATACACACACACTATATCAATTCCATGTACCTTTGAACCACCAACCCGAAGACCTCTTGAATGGTTTTCGTTTATGTAAAGAAACCAAAACAAGTTCATTTAAGCCAGAGAAGAGTTCCTGCTTTGCAGTAGCTTTAACTCTAGTGTTTTCAATCCTCTAGGGCAGAGCTTTAGCACAGAAGTTTTGTTGTAGAATTCAGGACCTAGACTTTACTGTTCTGAGATACCTTCTGCAGGAGTCTGCATTTCTGAACTCATCAGAAAGCTTGTGATAGTGATGACCTTCAGAAAGGAAACTTTGCTTCTCTTTTGAAAGCCCAAGGAGTAGTCTTATTTGCTCTGCACTGACATTAAAAAAGCTGTGTGGCTCCCCAGACCTATCCTCGTGGTAGAGGACTGAGGGAAGAGTACCACCAAATGTCTAAACCTAAGCCTAAAAGAAGAGCTTCTTGCTTCTAAGAACTGCTTGGAACTGTTTGGCTCACAGCTTTTCAGTCACATTTGAGTTTCTGCAGAGAGCTTTTTCCAGCTGGGAAATGGACAGTTGCTATGGCCATCAGTACACTTCTCCCCATTCCTGGGACAGGGCGTTAGTCTTTTATCCCGTGTGCCTTGGCTAGAGTTCTGGTGACTCCTGGAACCAGATATCATCAGTATCAGCAAATGAGGTCTCCCAAGCCTCCACCCAGCTGCCTTCATCCCCACAGGCATCTTGTGTTGTTGCCTAGAAGCTGCTTCATGGGATTGAGTGGGGAGTTGAGGCTTGGCAGCAGCTTCTCGACAGCTTCTCTTGGTATATTCTCAGGAATTAAATGAATGTAGGTCACAATATCGTGCCCTATCTGTTTTGAACCAAATTCTTAACAGGTTTAGATTTTGTAGCTCTCCAACTTGCCTTAAATGGACAATTTTGGAATGGTCTACCAAGGACTTCAGGATTAGTCTTTCTTGGTTCCAATCCTGTTAGAGGCTGGCAGTTTTAGAAAACCAGTTTGGTTTAACACTGCACACAGGAGTGAAGCTTCCTCCTATCAACCTCTTCTTCATGGAAGCAAAAATCCCTACAGTGACATTAGCTCTTGAAGGCATGGAGAACATTCAGTCCAGAACAAAGAGGTACGACTTGTCTGTTCACCTCAAGAAGCTCACCCTTGCAATAAAGACAGTCTGGGCGGCCAGGGAGGGTGGCGTCTGGGCACATCTGCCAACCTCCTGGAACCTCTTTCATCCCCCAAATCCCGAGTGTAAATGCCTACAGTCCTCCTTTGCTGACTGTTTTCTCTGCTGAGCTACAGTTCCTCTTGCATTGTAACTGCCTTGGTCCTTTCTTCATCCCCATGCTCAAAGCACTAAAACTTTCACGGTACACCGGAGCATTAAGAGCCTGAGTTAAGGCTTTTAGCACACAATTAAATGCAGCATGTGGTATTATTGTATTATCTGAGACTTAATCTTAAGCATGAGGGACTCTAAGGGCATTTTTGTAGCTTTGGTTTCCCATGATGGGGTTTTCTGTGAATGTTTTATTGATTCAGCTTCCTCTTGGGAGATGTTTGGCCAGAAGCTAGTGCTGAACACCAAGGATCCTAAAAGTCCCACAGACCCCCATTGGTCCTGGCTCTTGGGGACAGCGATAGTAAAGCAGGCCAGCTTTTTCTTCCAAGACATGCAGCTTGGAGTTGGGCAGTACCGGGGCTGTGGTGCAGGGTGATGGCCATCTGCTTTGGGCTCTTGGCAAATGCTGGAACTCTTTTGTGTTAGATCAGCATTTCCAGGAACTGGGGTGAAGCATGTGTGGAAATGGAGGGGAGAAGGGCCTACACTGAAGATACAGCATTTGATAATGTCAGACAGCCTGACTGCCTAAACTGAGCAAAGAGCTAAGAGCCAGCAAATTTTGAGGTTGCAGTCATGCTGTTCTCACATATGCGACAAGATCCTCTGGGAATTTTTCCCAAAGTCCATTCAGGGAACATATCCTCTTTTGTGCTGTGTGACTTTCAGGGTGGAGATGTTATGGTTTTGCTTGTATTGATCTCTGTTAAAAAGGAACTTTTTATAGTAGGCTTCTTTGGAGGACTTGTTGGGGTAGGAGACGGTCACCATCTCAGGTCATAAAAAGTTTGCCCATCTGAAGTCATACTGAATCTCCTGTGGTCTGTTTGTCTCTGCCTCTGCCCTAGGTGCAGCTCAATGCCGGCCAGCTGCAGTATATTCGCTTAGCCCAGCCTGTATCAGGCACCCAAGTTGTGCAGGGACAGATCCAGACACTTGCCACCAATGCTCAACAGGTATGTGCCCCAGAGATGTGGGGCTTGGGTTTGAGTTGGGGACCAGCAGGAGCTGGCTTCTGGCTGCAAAAGAATGCTCAGCACACAACTCTCTCTCACCCCCTTATCCTTCAGCAAGAGCCACCTCTATACCCTGCACATCTATTCTGCATCCCTGCATCCCAAGGGACAAAGTGGGGTTTTTTGATGGATTGTACACAAAGTGCATCTCTTACCATCAAGTTCTCAAGCGACAAAGAGATGCACGGCAGAGAGGTCTCAGGGATACTTGAAGAAAGCCTGATGTATATGCACGCATGCCTGACCAGAGGAAGCATTTTGACAAACTGCCTCATCGTCAGGCTGAATTTCCATCTTTAAAACTGAATAGCTGTTCTGGCACCTCTGGTGCCCTTTGGAAAGCGAACTTAGATTTTATTGCCACCATACATTTCTAACCAGAGATTGCCTCCCCGCCCTGCCATCTCCTCTCATACCCTAGTATATTGAAGGCTGTGAGCCACAGGTACTGAGGGGGCTGCCTCCCTGGGCTTGGGGGTTGGGGGACTTATGCATGTTGTGCAGGGGATGGAGGATGCTGGTCAAAGGGAGGCATTGTTAATGGATTCTTTTGCCTCAGACCCAAAAAAAGCAGCGATCGTTTAAGAGCTGGACCTGTCTGGCCCAGTTGCATTTTTGGTGATGTATCTATTGACAGTGGTGACAGGACTGAGTTTATAGAGCAGGTCTCCAAAGATCTCATTTGGGAAAATATGAGGAATGTGCCAAAAGCAAGGCTTCAAAGTTCCCTATAGTCTCTGGGATCATTAAAGGCTCACATAAGGACTTGGGCTTTACCCTAATTTCCTTGGGGCTCACTGACATGGAATAAGATCTCAAGACTGGTCACACCCTTGGGCACCCCTCTCTTTTTTAAAAAAAGATTCTAACCTGAGATCCAAAAATTTTCTATGGCATGGAGTGGGAGGAAATGAGAAGATAGAGATTTTGGTTTCCCAGAGGTCAGTTTTGGCACCAGAAACTAAAGCCAGAAAGTAGGGAGAGTGGGGTATACAGAAAAGAGGAGGAGAACCAAGAAGAAGACACCTGAGAGCAGTCAGAGTCTACATAACAACAGATTGTAATTGTGACAGCTGGTACTTAGGTGCTCAGTAAATGTTTGTTGAATGAATGCTGAATAAATAATATGTAAATGGAATTTAACTTTCTACTCAGCGGATATGTTGAGCAATCCTGCTGGCCACAGGGCACAGTTAACCTCATCTATGAGGAATAGTTTTCATTTATCTCAGGGTCATTCCTTTATTCTGCAGACATTTCTTGAGCACTTACTTTGCACTGGGAGGTATAAAGACAAAACTTAGCCTCTGCCCTCAAGCAGCTTTTAGACTGGTAGGAGGAGAAAGACCCAAAACAAGGAACAGTCGTAAGAAACTTCTATGAAACCCTTTTACACCTGTCCCCTTCTTGCTCCTCATTGCCTCCTGGGTAGGCCTGACGGGTAGTTTTTGGCTGTTGCAAGGACACTCGAGAGGTTGGCTGTAATGATTCCAGGAGATGGTACACAGAAGACATTACTAGTCAAATGTTCCATAGATACACATTTACACAAGCATGCTTCAGTCTTCTTTCTAGTCTGCCGAGCTGTCTCCAACAGCCTGCATCATACAGTACAATTCTACATATCAGTTAATTTATTTTAAAATCCACACATAATATTTTAAGTTCATGTGATAAATGTTTTCCTTGCTTACCCCCCTCCTCCTTGCCTAGAGGGCTGCACGTGGCTACTATCGGAAAAAGTACTTTGTATGTTTGCCACAAGGGCTTCTAGGGCCAAGGCCACCTGCTCGCCAGGGTGTTTCATATTCTCGTCAGATAATCTGGGTGATACGGGTTTGGTTTGGAGCCCACCTTCCAAGAATGAAAGGGACCACTCACCACTTTGCCCAGTGTTTTGCAATCTGCCTTCACTGGCTGAAAGACTCTTAGGGTTTCTGCCTAAACCATAAATGTTATGCCTCGCTCATATCAGCACCTAGGAGCTCAGTGTTTCGTTTGATTTGAGCCTCAGGCCCTGGAAAGACCTTGGGAGGAGGGAAGTGGGCAGCCATTAAGAGAGGTGATTGTAGAAGCTGTGTGTTATGTGCTCCAGGGTCCTCTGCGTGGTGCCGAGTCTGAGTAGCCTTCAGTGCTAGGGGATGGGGAGGAACCCTTGCTTTCCTGCTACATGTCAAGCACCTGTTCTGTGCCAGACCTCATTCTGAGCACTTTATATGCATTGTCTCATTTGCTCTTCACGACCCTCTCCTTGGAGGCGGGCTGGTGGACCAGACCCTGCAGCTGACCTGCCCGTTCTGCTATCTCAATTCCTACAGATCACACAGACAGAAGTCCAGCAAGGACAGCAGCAGTTCAGCCAGTTCACAGATGGACAGGTAGGACACCCAGCCTGGGCAGGGGCAGAGAATGAGAAGTTGGGAGAATTAGAGAATGACATCCGTGGGTTTGGATGGTTAGGGCCACTGTCCCATCTTCTGTTAAAAACAGGTGGACAGAAATTGTTGAAACAAGTACTGTCTTTAAATCAGGGTGCCTGTCCTTTAGATTTAGACTTGTGGGAGCTGAACATAATCTTAGACATTATATAGCCCAAGCCCCCATTTTACAGATGAGTAAATTGAGCCCTAGAGCTGGGAAGTGCCTTGTCCATGCTCGCTCAGCTGTTCATTGCAGAACCAGGACTAGAACGCAGGCCTCCTGTTTCCCTCTCTAGGATTAGTTTTACTCGAAGCTCTGTTGTTTTTTAATCGTATGGATTAGTTGAAATGCAGAGAACATGTGACCTCTCAACCTCTCTCAGTGCTTGGAATTCAGTCATTCTAAACCCATGCGAGGAAAGAATCCTCCCTTTCTCTCCGCCTTTCCCCTCCTCCTGTGGTCCCAGACACCCCTGAGGACGTGATAGGGCGACACGCCCAAGCTCGTGTTCTCTGCTGTCCAGAAGGGAGAGGAGCTGCATCACCCACCTCTGACTTCTGCTGGCACCAGGTGCTAGGCTCACATACCAGGGCTCCTGTGGCAGAGGGTCTTGGCTTTTGGTTTCTTTTGGAGAACGCCTGAGAAACCAAACCTTCCATAGTAGCTACGTGTGCATTTTCTTCACCCCCTCACGGGTCTTCGCTGTAGGAAGTGTGTAATCCCAGGCGACCTCCACAGCAGGGCCCATGTAGAACTACGGGTTCGGTGTAACCTCCACCTGAGCCAGATATTCTGAGGAAAGGAAGAGAGGGCAATCCTACTGCCCCTGCCAGTGAGGATTACTGAGAGTTGGGGAAATGCTGACTTCCAAGCTGCTGGTACAGTGGTTCGAATTGCTTGTGTTTGTCACAGAGGAACAGCGTGCAGCAAGCTCGAGGCTCTGAGCTAACGGGAGAGGCAGAGCCCAGAGAAGTGAAAGCCACAGGAAATGCAACTCCCTGCACCTCTTCCCCGCCCACTACACACACACCCTCACACCGTGCTGGTGCCTCCTGTGTCTGCTGCTCCCACCCCCAGCAGAGCTCTACATCCCCTTCTCCCTCCGACGCCTTGCAGTGGGTGGTGGTTGAGGTATCTGGGGCCCCCAACCAACTCGAGGCCCATAGGGAGCTGCATGCCCCTCTCCCAGGGGTGACCTCACTCTCTCCTCTCCACCCCTCGCAGCAGCTCTACCAGATCCAGCAAGTCACCATGCCTGCCGGCCAGGACCTCGCCCAACCCATGTTCATCCAGTCAGCCAACCAGCCCTCCGACGGGCAGGCCCCCCAGGTGACCGGAGACTGAGGGCTTGAGCTGGCAAGGCCAAGGACACCCAACACAATTTTTGCCATAAAGCCCCAGGCAGTGGGCACAGCGTCCCTCCCCAGAGGACCCGGCCGACCTGAACGCCTCCCGCAGGCTAGGACACTGGTGCACTACGCCTCATGCCTGGGGGCCAAGATTCTCCAAAAGAAGGATGCAATATTTTTTATTTTCTTTTCCACTTTTTCTTCTCCAAGGAATCAGTATTTCAGTATGCTGAGCTGTGTGTCCAATGCTATGAAATGAAAATATTAAATAACATATTTATGGCATTTTCTTGAAGAGTGTGGTTGAAGATTTTTTTTTTTTGGTTCTTAACACCACTTCTTTTTAGGAGCAAATCTCACAGGTGTATGTTATCTCCTGATTCTTGGAACAGCTGATGCCCCCAGGATTTGCCAACCTGTACTGCCCTCAGATTAAATTAGGTGAATGCTCGTAGTTTTTTTTTCATTAATGGTCGTCTCCCCCTTGTCCCTGCTCCTGCCCCAGAGCTTTGTGTATTTGCATCCAGAGACCATGGAGACATTCCTTGATTTAAGAGATGAACTCATTCACCATGGAGAGTGGATAGTTTCATTCTCAAATCCTACTCTCCCAGGGACCCAAGGAGACTAGAACTTTGTGCATTTACTTCCTTCCCACCCCATTTTTTATTTTATTTTTTAAATGCATTCAAAATTGTGCTAGTCTCCTGTGCTGCATGGACTTCAAACTGCATGATATGCAATAAATCTCATTTTAGATAATATAGAGTCTGAGTTTCTGTGTCTGTGGCATTCATGGGCCACTTTGCTTGGGAAAGGCTTGGAAAGATTTGCCTTCAGGTTGGGTGTCTTGAAGGAGGGGGATCCTTGTGAAAAAAAGCTAAGGGAAAAAAAGCTTATGCTACATATGTGATTCAAACTGAGATCTTCAGCTGATTTTTAAAATGAACTTCATCAGAATCTATTTGCTGCTCAGAGATGCCTGCCTGCCTTACTTCATGGACAACCACACATGGGCCTGATTCAGTTGTATCCTGTTGGGTTGAGGGTCAAGAGAGCATCTGTCATAGAGAAAGCTATCCTTACCTTTCAAATAAGGGTCCGGGTAAATCCCTCCACTTCTGCCTTGGCACATGCAGGCTGACACTTGGAGTTGACTGCTATGGCCATGTCCAGTGGCATCTGCCATGGAGGGCAGCCCAAGTCCCTTGTCAGCCAGTGGATTAGAAGGGGTCTACAGCCAGGTACTGGTGTCCTGTTGATTGAAGCAGGAAGAATAGAGCATTCTCCTTCATCGGTCATAAAAAAGTAGTCTGGCTGTAAAGATCTACCTAGTTGTTAGAATTAGGTTTCATATTTCATCTTTAGCTTCTTAGCCACCAAACAAAAACAGCTGGGACCAGATAAGAGATTCACACTATAAAAAGAAAAATAACATTCTTTTGCAAAAGCAAAGAATTTACTAGTTCTGAGGTTTGGGATACATGGTACTTCTCTGTCATCAGGCTAGGTGGAGCAGACACTATCACCAGGAGAATTCAGTAGGTCCGTCCCCATAGTGAGTCTGGCGCAGCACCACAGGCATCTGACTCCCAAGTTCAGCGCCCTTCCTCCTGTGTTCATTCTAGCTCTGGACTTTGAAGGAGGTTATCTGGCTTTACTCACTGTCCTGTACCCAAACGTCTCAGACATGCAAGCATTCACTGATAGCTTCGTGAAGAGAGTGCAAGGAGCGTAAACTCCAGTTCACAGAAGGAGCACTGGCCTCAGGGAAATGGCAGAAGCTCAGCCATTTCATTTCCTGGCTAACCCATGTCGAGGCCACTGTATTTTTCCCACCTTGTTGCTCTGACTCATTCCTGAAGACTTAAGCATAATTGGAAATGCAGGCCAGTCAATGGGTCCCCATTTTCCCATAGACTTCCATTCTTACTGGCAAGTAGCTTCCTTGCTGAGCACGTTCCCTTTAAATTTCCTGGCCAGCAGGTCCCATCCCGGTGTAAACAAACACTTTGGTGCAGCCCAAGAGAGCCCCAGCTAATACCCAGCACGATCCCCTTACATCCGGAGCACTCTAAACATTTTTCCTAGCACTTGCAGCATTCGACCTCCTAATGATCTTTACGGTGACCCTGCAGGGGAGACAGGAAGAAGGATCGTGATCCCTGTGTTGCAGAAGGAGACGTGGGAGGCCCAGCGAAGTGCAGTGACTTTCCCAAGGTCACTCTATGAATAGGGGTGGAGCTGAAACCAAAACATTGGTCTCCTGATTTCCTTTGCATAGTGGCCAAAGGGTGTGTGTTTGTGTGTGTAAGTGTGAAAGAACAAGCTTTTACTAAATGCAAACTGACTCCTTTTGCGTTTCCTCCCCAAACTCTTTGGCCCAGCCTTGAATATATGTGGAATAAATAAAGCAATTGGATCTGGTCTGTGAACAGCTGGTAGTTGGGATAATTTCCTGGAGGCTGATGCAGGAGACTGGAGGCCCCTGGGATTACCAACAGACCACCTGCCTGGCCTGTTCGCTGTTCAGTTCTGCTGAGGCCACAAGGGGGCAGCATGTAGCACTCAACCAAGTCTCTGGGAGATACCCCGTCCCACCCTCATCCAACCTGAGACAATTCAAGAAACTGTGGGGTTATGACTGTCCCCTTTCTCGGTGGGTACTAGATCCATAGCCCCTTCCTAATAAGATCCTTAACTTTTGAAGGGAGGGGCTTCCTTGGGGCAACAGCAAGGGCTGGAAACGCTACCCTCTCCAGAGTATTAGATCAGGGTAGGTGGTTAGATTTTAATAAGGACTTTCTGACAAGTTCATTTAAGACCCTATCTTCCCAGCTTTGTGTCTTTCCACTCTCCTCTCCTGCGCTTTGCGCTCCTGCCATACTCAATTACTCACTAGTCCCTGAACTCCCATGTTTTCAGAATGTACTGGCCCCGATGCCTGGAATGTCCTTTGACTTTCTTTTCCACTTAATGATCTCCTATACATCCATCAAAGCCCAGTTTAATGGCCCTTGCTGAGAAATCTCTAATTCCTGGTGCAGCTAATGAAGATCTCTTTGATGCTTCCATAGCAACTTCTACAGCCTCTATTATTAGTACTCAAATACACAGTCATTCAGCAAATATGTCTTTGGCATTTTCCGTGTGTCAGACATTGTTTTGGACATTGTGAAGACAGCTGAAAACAAGTGAGGCGAAGTTTGTGTTATCATGAAACTTATATTGGGTTGGGGGAAGAGGTGGGAGAGGGAATGGGAAAGAGAAAACAACCCAAGACAAGTTAGGCCCTGAAGAGACCCCCTATCACTCTTAGAATTTTCTAGTTGGCCGTCTTCCTTACAGATGGTTCTGCTCCTGTTCAGGGTCATCTCTGCGCCTCATGAGTGCAGCACAGGGCCTGACACCAAGAGAATAACAGTAACTGATGAGTAAGTGAATGAACATGAACCCGTCCCCCGCAGTTAGGGCCTCCAACACTGCACGCCTTTCCACCTCTGCTTTTTACTGTTGCTTTTTTCTTAACAACTTTTTATTGAACACTGATAATATGCTGGGGAGGGCTAGTAGATGGAGATTATTCTTTTAAGAAATTTTGGTGTAAGAAAATGTTAAAACTTGGTACCTAAATGGATTATCTCATTTCATCTTCATATCCTCATTAGGTAGGTATTCTCCCCATTTTATAAGTGAGAAACTGAGGCTCAAAGAGGTTAAGAAATTACCTTAGGGCACCAGCTCATTGAGTAGAGCCAATGCTCTAAGAAGCCTTCTGTCCCCACTGGCTCAGCCTCATTAGTCTCATCCCCTCTGCTTCTGATTCTTTTTTCTACAGAGAATGAAAGTTCTCAACCCCTTACTCCTAGGTAGGGACCTAGACTTTGTCTCACTTCTCCAGCCATCCATAGGCATCTATCTGTAAGGAAGCATCTGACCTCACAGGAGGAGAGGACTCTAGGGTGAAGGTCAAGTGCCTGGTTACATGAGCAGCTTGGGTGTGGCTTCCTCAAGGTCCTCTGAGCTGGGCTGGCAGCATTACCCTCTAGCTTATATGCCAGGCTACTACCACAGCCCAGGAAGAGGGATAAGACAGCATGGCTGGCACTCAGGAGGGGAGAACTTGAGCTGGGCCCCAGCTGGGCCAGGCTGGGCTGGGCTCCTCTGGCTGGCTGGTGCTGAGGAGAGATCCGAAACAATCCAGTCCCCACCCCCACCCCTCGCAGCCCTGGCCCTCCACTTAGCCCCATCACTTCTTCAGCTCCCAGTCTCTCCCCAAGCCCCTGGGCCTTTCTCTTTCAGTGAAGGTCTGTGAGACAGAAGCTAAGATCTTGCATGTGTTAAAATGTCTTTATTTTGCTTTTTATGTAAATGGTTTAGCAATGTACAGAATTCTGGGTTCACGGTTATTTGCCCTGAGCACTCTGAAGGTACTATTCCATTGCCTTTTGGCATCTGTTGTTGCTGATGAGAAGCTTACTGTCAGTTCAATTATTGGACCTTTGTAGATAAGCTATCTTTTCTCTCTGATAGCTCTTAGAATTTCCATTTTATCGTTGATATTCTACACTTTGGCTACAAGGTGTCTAGATGTATTTTTGTTTTGTTTTTAAAGATATCTTACTAGGCAGTCTATGGGCCTTTCAAACCTAGAAATTCATGTCTTATTTCTTGAAAGAGCTTAGTTACCCTTTCCAGTACCTTTTCTTGGAACTAATAATATATATGCTGGAATTTCTTGTTCAATCTTCTATGTCTCTTTTCTTTCATATGTTTAATCTCTTTATTGTTCTGTGCTTCATTCTGGAGGATTTTTTCAGGTTTAGTTTCTAATCCACCAATTCTCTCTCCAGCTGTATTTGCTCTATTAACCCATCTGAGTTTTTCTTTTTAACGTCAGTGACTTTTGTTTTTATTTCTAAAATTTCTAGATAATTCTTGTCATGTCTGCTACATGTTCCTGTTTGGTATCTTCCTGTTCTGGTTTTATAGATGCTATTCTTTCTTTTATCTTCTTGAAGATTTTAACTATATTAAACTTCCTTTCAGTTTGCTCCATTATCTCTAGGTCTTTAAGTATGGATTCTCCCATGAGAGATATCTCTCAAGATATTTTCTTCTTATATGTTGTGAAGTTTATTCTTGAGATAGTTATTTTCAGCACATTTTTCTGACAGTTCCTGGGATATGGTGGCTACCCTAAGGGATGATTTCTTAGTTGTATTTGCCCAAGCCATGTGCAAGTGCACTAGCCCCAATCTCGCTCTTATATTACTGTCTTGGCTTGGGATTTTTACATGGCGTGAATATCAAGTCCTTAGCCCACGTTCCATGTCGACAGGCTTGAGGTATCATATGCATATGGGTACTCTTTCTACCCAAAGCCAAGGCCAGGTAGCTAGCAGGCAGAGATATTTTAGTCTTGTTTATGGAAGACAGCACTTTCCCAGACCCAGCTCTAAGCAGGGAGCCTACTATAGCTCCTGCCACCAGTGGGGTCTGTAAATAAACTTGCCATCCTGCTGGACTGCAGAACCCCTCCCCAGAGGTTCAGCTTCAACTCCTGCTCACCACTGGAATTCCCTCTCAGTTTTGGCCCTCAGAGATTTCTCATTCTTGCGTTTGAGCTTAGATATGTTGTTGTTGCTGTTTAATTATCCAGCATTTACCTTGTATACCTACTGTTGTAAGGGGAAGGGACTTCAATAGTGTTTGATCAAATTTGGCCCAGAAGTCCCACTCTTTGGACCTCCCGGCCCTGTCACTGAGTCCCCAGCCTCCCTTCTGAGCCCCCATTCTCCTCCCCGGATCCAATCTTTCATTTTACCAAGTCTCGCCCCTTTCCTGAACCTCTTTTCCTGGCACCCTTCCTCCTCACATCATCTCCTTCCCTGAGCCCTCATCCAAGTTTCTCCCACTAGGAGAGTGGGGAGCACTAAAGCTTTTTTCCATTGCACTCTCAGCAACTCAGAAAAGTCCTTCCTCCTCATTTTCCAACCAGCTCCACTGTCCCAGCACCTTTCACTGAGAAAATGGAGCCTACCAGCAAATTTGCAGTAGTGTTGCCTTCTGCATGATCGTCTAGGCGTTGGATTCAAAGAAGAATCCTGAAGATGGAGGAGGAGCAGCACGAGAAGGGGTGGCTTTGACCTTCATTTCCATACCCCTTCTCTCTCAGTGTCTCTTCCTGGTGGGCCCCCCTCCAGCCCTGAGGATCAATGGGGGTTCACTTTCACTGAGCTCAGCGACACTGCTCCCTCCCCCATTTCCCTGTGGCTCAGAGCTGACTGGCCCAGCAGGCCTGCACAGTCTGGACTGGGGAGATCTCAGTGGCATGTCCAGACCTAGGAGGAAAGAAATTCCCCAGGTCCCCCTCCAGTATCTCTCACCTCCTGGGTGGCCTAATTCTCTTGTCCTTTGGCCTCACTGGGAAAAGGAAGCAGGCCTGCACTTTCTCTCATACTTCTTCCTCCTGCCGTCAGTGGAGTTGGATCCTTAGAGGTAAATAACGTATGTAATGCCATCACTTCACTCCGTGAATACCCTCTGCTCTATTCCCCTCTTCCTAGGAAGCCTTCCCAGACTGAGTAGAGCTGGAGAACTAGAGAATTCTTACAGCATCTCCCTTTACCACCTGAACACCTGAAGACCAGTAAGATCAATGGTTCACATTTGTACAGCTCCCTGCACGATCATAACTTTTCCATGCATTATTGCATTCTGCCCTCCTGGCAACCGGGGAAGGTGGGGCAGAGGTGAAGTGACTTGCCCAAGGTCACCAGTTAGCCCAGCCATGACTTGTATTTCAGTGTTCTTTCTGCTCCTGGCACTGCCAACCTCCCTGGAGGCTGATGCTTCCCATTCCAACCTACTGAGCTCTCTAGAGCCCCAGCCTCTGGCGCCTGCCTGGACTCAGGCCCTGGTAAGCTGCCTGGTTCCCCTCAGGCCAAATTGGACCCTTCAGCTTAGCATGCAAGGCACCCTGTGTCCCCCTTGTCAGGCTTGCTCTTCCTTCTCTGTGCTCTGTAACATTCTCCCCATCTCCACACCCTACCTGCCACTCATACACACACACTACGGCACAGGAGTAAAGAGCTGTACTAGATAAGTCTCCTCACTGAGCCTCAGTCTACTCGTCTGTAAAATGGGGGTGTGAACAATATTGGCTCACAGGGTTGTTGGGATGCTGAAATAGACAATGCAAGGGCTTAGCATGGGCCTCATTAATAGTAGCTGCAGGCAATATTGGTTGTACTTCTCTGTACTTCTCCACGCCCTCCCTATTTCTGTCCCCAGGAAGGCTCCCTCTGCCATTGCCTGTGATGTCTCCCTCATTTGACCACTGGCAACCCTAAGAGCTGTAAGAAAACCCAGGGAGTTTCTGGGGTGTGGGGAGGGAGGAGGAGGAGGTCTGGTGGGTAGAACCTGACCTGCTCATCCCCATTCAACTAGAGCACCTCTGAATGCTTTTGACACGCTGGGGCGCTACTTTACACCTTCGTAAGGATTCTTTTGCTAATAAAGTTTGAAAACCATTGACTTAAACCATCCCTTTCCCACTCCAAGAAAGCAATCTGAGCCCTTGGTTGACCCGAGGTCATGCTGGGAGTCAATGAGAAGCTTAAACCTGGCCCCTGGTCCCAGCCACTGGCAGACCTCAACCCTCTCATACCTGGGAGTCTGCCCCTGGCAGGAGTGAATCCTAGAGAACAAGGATTAGGCTATCTATGGATCCCCCTCAGCCCACAGCACTGATCCCTGGACCCCATGTATAGTAGCTAGGTGCCGCCAGGGGAGAGGACAGGTTGTAGACAGTTCTAGAGTCACCCTTTGGTTGTGTATCCTTAGGTGAGTCCCTGTACCTCTCAGCCTCAGCTTTCTTGCGTGCAAAGGGCTGCTCTTGGTCTCAGAAGGGGCAGGGCCTGGTACACAGTTGGTGCTCCACAAATGGGAGCTCTCTCCCTCCGCCACACTTCTCAATCAATACTTGCTCCATTGATGGATAATGGTGACAGTGATGAATTACAGGAGATCCTGGAGCCCTGCCCCTTCTCATGGTATGGATGGAGAAACTTAAGTCCAGAGCTGAGAAAGGACTTGCGCAGGTGGAACAGTGAGTCCGGGCAGGGCAGGGATGTTCTGACACTGTTACCACGGGGTGAAGTGGGGGCTGGGAGAGGGAAAGAAGCTGCTGAGGGTGGGGTGAAAGGAACAGGTGGGAGAGAGGGAGGGAGGAGGGTGGGAAACCACAGCATCCCCACACGCTCCAGCAGAGTGGCCTACTTGAGAGATCCTGAGACAGCTGTTTGCTCAGAAAAGTGTCTTAGTCACTGAAGGCTGCGGTGGAGAAAGTCCATCCTCCCAAGTCACGTCCTGGGAATCCGGATGGGGACAGGAAGGCAGCCGGGTGACCCTCAGAGTGGCCACCTGTCCTCTCTGAACCAGGTGTTCTCCTCTGCTCCTCCCCTTACACACACACACACACACACACACACATCAACTAAACTTTGCTTATGGCCTCCTAGAACCATTTCCCCCTCTCCCCTTAGGAAGAGATCTATGTCTCCTCACTTTAAAAAGCAGTGGGCCTGACCCTCCATTACACATATACCTGCAGGAGAAACAGGCCTCTGTGCCCTATGAAAGTCCTTCCTGAGATCTAACTTCCATCCCTCTAGCTACAACTAGTCCCCTTCCACTTCTTGCTGCCTTTGAGGGGGTAACCTGGAGCTGGATGTGGGAAAGATGATGAGAGATCCTCTCCCCAAGGACTTCTCACCAGGAGAAAAAGCAACTTTTTCAGTCCCCCAAATGGGAAGGGAGACATGGAGTTCCAGAGGTGATGCTGAGTTGGAGGATGAAATTTCCCAGAATAGGCCCAATTTCAGATATTCTGGGTCTTGACAAGGGCAACTTGGGTTCAAGTATCCTTTCTGTCATAGAAGAAGAGCCTCAAAAGGACCTCAAGAAACATCCCTAGACCCCTCGCAACTGCTTTCCTTCCACCATTCACAACCCCAGACCTTAGTCCCATCCCTGGGACACCTGATTGACAAGGAAACAGTACCATAGAGTCTGGGAGGGCAATGCCCCATATTCAGCTCATAGGGAGGGGACGGGTTAATCTAGTCCAGGCACTGCATCCATAGTTGGCACCTGGAGTCCAGAAACCCTCCCGTTACCAGTGAGGATGGGGTATAACCTGCCCAGGGGCTCCAGGCTCTGGCCCTGGGCACACCTAGAGCCTGGAGCAGCTAGAGAGATTCAGGTCAGACCCAGAAGGCACCCCTTGCTATGCAGAGGGAAAAGGGTCACTGAGGGGTAGGGGCGTGTGCTGGCTGCTAAGCCCAGCTTGGGGACCCCCAAGTCTCTGCAGCCCCCTCCCTGCCCTCCCGCAGCTTTGCCTGCCTCCCTCCCCCACTGGCTCTCAGCAGATCAATGCTGCCTTTGCTGACAGCTGAGAATCGAGTTCGCCTTCCCGCCCCCTCCACCACCCCTCCCACTCCGCTCCCATCCCCCGAGATCCTCCGGGAGGAACGGGAAGAGTTTGCTGCGGAAGCTCTTCACCCTGGGGCAGGGCTTGTGGAGGGAGCCGCTGGTGTGGCCCAAGCTTTCTGCCGGGGAAGAGGGAAGGAGGATGGGGAAACCCAAATTATGGCTCCGTGCGGGCCTAGAGGGCTAAAGGGAACGAGAAGGGACGCCTCCTACAGCTAGAGAGAGTAGGCCAGGCACCAAGAACTTTCCAGCTAAAGAGGAGAGAGGTAGGGGGCGGGGGTCTTTCTAGGTGGGATTCTGTGGGTCTCTGGGGGGGGTCTGTCTAGCCCGCATGCTGGTCAGAGCTCACCTCCCAGCACCCACGTGCCCTGCACTTAGTTTCCTGACCTGGGGTCAAGGCAAGGGAGCACTTCAGACTGAACCTTGATCAGAGGAGACTCTTCTTTGGGGCCTACCTGGGAGCTCTTCCCCCATCATGAGGAAGGGAAGCTCAGAGGTGGGGGTGGGTGGAAGGAAAAACAGGTACGCCTGAGGCCCACTGTGCTACACACACTCTGACACAACTTGGCAGTGCGTGGGCACCAGGCTTCGCAGGTAGGGCAGCTCATCCAGCCACACGCTGCACGGGCACACTTTCCACACCCCCGTACAACGCGCAAAGGGCACGACCCGACAGGGCACACCTCACTGCTTATATCGACAATAGCCGGCGGGCCAGACTCTGCATACTCATCTTCATACCCATCCACACCGGACCCAGGACCCACATCTCCACTGACTCAACCCCACGACCTGGCAGAGCCATAGCCATTCACTCTGCACACACTGCATACAATTCTGCATCCACTCACACCAAACTCCACAGGACGCGTGTCCCGACCGCGACCGCGACCGCGGCTACAACTCCACACTTCACGCCTCACTTTCCAGCACCACACAAGAGGCGTCCCAGTCCCAGCCCGGCATTCGGATCCACACAGCCCTTTGCAGCGGAGCCCGCCCCTCGCCCACCGCCAGCTTCCCGGCCCCGCGCGCTGCCCCAGAGCCCGCCGCCACGTGGTCAGGCCCGGGCACGGACCGGACGGCTGGTGCGCCCTGGCCCGCCGCCTTCGCGGCGCGTCCCCTCCCTCCGCCCCGTTCGCTCGCCGGCTCGCTCGCTCCCTCCCGATTTGGGCAGGCGGCCGTGGGGCGGGCGGGGGCGGGCGGGGGCGGGCGGGGGCGGGCAGAGGAGGGGCGGGGCGGGGAGGGTGACATGTGAGCGGCGCGTCCGCCGCAGGTGGAAAGGCGAGCGGCATGGAGCGCGTAATAAGAGAGTTGGAGTCGGAAAGAGCCGCCCCAGTCGCCGGGGAAGCGGGCGGTCAGTGCGGGCTCCGGCGGCCCCCAGGCTCCGAGCGCCCGCCTCCGACCACGGCGCGGCCCCAGTCCGGCCCCTAGCCCCCGCCGCCCGCGCCCACCCCGGGTCGCCCCGCCGACTCCGGGTCCGAGCCATGCGCCGCTGAGCGCCGCGCGCGCGCGCGCCCCCGCCACGGACCGTCCCCGGGCCCCGGCCCCCCCGCCCGGCGCCGCCCATGGCCGAGGCCCCCCCGCGCCGCCTCGGCCTGGCACCCCCGCCCGGGGACGCCCCCCGCGCCGAGCTGGTAGCGCTCACGGCCGTGCAGAGCGAGCAGGGCGAGGCGGGCGGGGGCGGCTCCCCGCGCCGCCTCGGCCTCCTGGGCAGCCCCCTGCCGCCGGGCGCGCCCCTCCCGGGGCCGGGCTCAGGCTCGGGCTCCGCCTGCGGCCAGCGCTCCTCGGCTGCGCACAAGCGCTACCGCCGCCTCCAGAACTGGGTCTACAACGTGCTGGAACGACCTCGCGGCTGGGCCTTCGTCTACCACGTCTTCATGTGAGTTTGCGACCCCGCACCCCTGGCGGTGCCCCCGCGCTCCCGCCCTGTGCGGCGCCCGAGCTCCATGGGGTTGGCCGTCCCGCCCCGGCTCCGCCTCCTGCCCCCCATCCCCATGGCGGACCCTCATCTCAATGCCCCCAGGCTTGAGCCCGGCGACTTGATTCCCCCCAGCCTGACCCTAATCCCTAATCTCCAACTCTTGACCCCTGACCTCTCCAACCTCAACTCCTTATTTCCATCCTGACTTCCAACCCCTGCTCCTCTGTCCCAGGTACTCCCCAAATCCAGCTTCTTGTCCCCCATCCTCTCTGCGATCTGGAGACATT
Organism: Pteropus medius; assembly: GCF_902729225.1. Classification (NCBI taxonomy): domain Eukaryota; kingdom Metazoa; phylum Chordata; class Mammalia; order Chiroptera; family Pteropodidae; genus Pteropus; species Pteropus medius. Next base: position 851,427 of record NW_024346824.1, read on the forward strand.
ACAGTGGGGCTCCCTTTTCCTCTTCCTTGCTTCTGTCTCTTGTGTCTCAGACACAAAGGGGACCCTTTGCCCCCCAAGCTTTCTGTCACCGTCTCCCCCATTATGTCACTATAGTAGGCTCCTGGCTGGGCTTCCTTCGGAGAATCCCCTCTCCAAGGACAATCTCCACTCCAGCCCAGGGCAGGCCTGCGATTGTAGGCGTGTGTGGGTCCCAGTGAGCCACCCAAGCCCTGACGCTATGTGTGCTGTCTGACTTATCGGAGTCTTCACTCAGTCTCCCTTCCACCTTCAACTTCCCAGCAACAGCAGCAGGCAGCCCTGCCTGTCCTGCCTGCCCATCTTCTGGCCGCTGCACCAGGCCTGGCTTTCAGCACCCCAGGGGAAAAAGAAAGAGGAGAGGGGTAGCTTTGGAAACACTGGCTCTGTGCTCTGCCCCCTCTCCCCCCCTCCCCAAGCTCTTACAACTTTCAAAAACACTGACCCCTCTTGGATGTAAAGAGTGAATTTTGGCAGCTCAGAGCTCAGCCTTAGGGGACGGCCTGGCCCAGCCTGGAACATGAGAGGCCCCGCACATATCAGTTGAAGGGCCAGGCCTGGCTCTCAGTCGCTCAGTGGTGCCTGAGAGAGAAAGACCTCCAGTTCCTGGAAAATGTGCCGCTGTTAATCCCTTCTTGCTGCCTCCAGAGAGAACCCCTTGGTTTTAGGGTTTCCTGAATGGCCCTCTGGCCTGTCCATCTGACTGTCTGACAGTCCTTCAGCCTGTGTGGCTGTCCCTTTGCCAGACTGAGTTTCTACCTGTGTGCGAGTTGGCCTGTCCGTTCATCTCTCCACCTAACTGTCCAACAATCAGTCCCGCTTGTCTGTTTCCATTCCTCTGTTGACCTGTCCAATTATCTGTGTGCCTGTCTGTTCATCTGTCTATCCACCTGTCTACCTGACTGTCTTACTCTTCTACCTGTCTGTTTCCATTGTCTTTTGGTCTGTCTTCCTGCCTGTCTCTCTAGTCTCTGCTTGCCTACCTCTGCCCCATCCTAATTGGGATCACAGAAATTTAAAGGCAAAGGGGAAAAAAACGCTGGTAAAGGAGCCCCCTGGCCGCAGGGAGGGTAGAGGAAACTTACTCTCTGAAAGGAAGCTCCTGGGGTGGCAGCCTTGACTTTGTGCAGAGACCCCGGCTGGGCTAAGCCAGGGGCAGAGAGTTAAGATTCCTGAGGACATGAGGTCAGACTTAGGGTCAGAGTCAATGGTTAGGAGTGGCCTGACACCCAGTGCCCATTGAGAGGCCTGGGATGATGATTTTTTGCTGCAGAGAGAGCTGTTGGAGTGATGGAGGTTTTGTGCAGGGAGTACAAGGGGTACAAGGTGGGGTTGAGGGTGAGGGGCAGGGAACTGATAAGAGTGGCTGCATTGTGGTGCCCTTGTCCAAGGAGGGGGAGACACTCCTCAGGGAGCAGCTGTGCCCTGCATGGGTTCCCCTTGGGAGATGACTTTTCCAAGCCATGTCTGGGCCTAGGGAAGCCAATAGGACTCTGCGATGGAGGTCTTTAGTCCCCAGGCTTGGCTTCTCAGCCCTTATGAGGGTCACAGAAGGTGAAGGAGCCTCCTTGTGTCCCCTGGCCAGCCGCTGTCTTCGCCTTCTCTGGAAGGGCCTCTGCTTCCTCTGTAGGAGCTAAATCCGCTGGTACCTTTGCCCCACATCCTGCCTTTCTGGATGCCAGGAATGCCCTGGCCAGGGCCATGGTTGCTCTGACCACTTGTCCCCAGGAGCCCAGAGCTGAGGCATCTCTCAGGAGTTCTGGGGGAGGAAATGTGCTGTGGTCTCAGAGGACTGGTCATCCACCTTACAGATCAAAGGAAGCGGAGGGGTCAGGAGCCCTACCTTTTGTGTGCTGTGTGATCTTGGGTTGATTACTGGGCCTCTCTAACTTTAGATCTCTAGGCCATCAAAGCGAGTAGAAACCCCAACCTTGTGGCCTTCCTCTTGGATGAGGTAATGGGTGGGAAAGAGTTTGATGAGCTGCAAGGGCCTGTCAGAGTGTGAGGGATGTATGTTATTATTGGAGCTGGGGGAGGGGGCCACACAGGAGGCCTTTCCCGTTCTTGAAGAACTCCAGATGTGGGATTTCTCGGTCACTCACGACAGGGTCTTGGGTGAGCCAAGAAGTGCTTTGGGCTTTTGGACGTCTAGCCCCATCATGGCATTTTTGGTCAAATCCTTTCCCCCTTCCCAGTGACCTCAGAGGCAGCCTTAGTGAGGGAGTCCAGTGTGCATAGTTAGCTAACCCCTTTCCCAGAGCCTCAGGCCCTGGTAGGAGGGGCTTCGGCATAAAAGCCTGGAAGTGAAGGGCTCAGGAAGGAGGGAAGTGGGGTGAGATGGGTCCATTCACCCCAGGGGACACCTCTCTCATACCTGCCAGCCAGGTCCGCTGGGCCCCACACAGAACCTGCCCCTTTTCTGGCACCGAGGTGTGGGAGATTGCCTGGAGGACAAGCCCCAGTCCTACCTCTCCTGCCAGCAGCTGTGGCCTCTGGACAGTGGGAACCGCTGACTCCTGTCTTCTCCTTATTGAGATCCAGAATGAGGGATTGCTGGCCCCTCTCCGAGCTCTCCCTCCTCTCTTTAGGCCCTTGGTCCTGTCACCAAGCCCCTAGCCCCTCCCTTCAGCCTGGTCCCTAATTTAAGCCCTCAACTCTTCTCAGGCTCTGCTCTCTGAATTTTGAGAAACAGCACATCACTGCCCATCCTGCTTTTTGAGCCTGTGGAGGAATGCTCACCTTGCTGCACCCTGTCAAAGGCCACCCCAGCATCTCTTTGGAAGTCAGAGGGCTGGAAGAGACTGGGACAGAGCAAAGCCCCATCTCTCCCCATCTTCCCTGAGCCCCTGTGAGACTCTGCTGCTCCCAGCCCCCAGCGACCCAGCAGACTTTCTCTATGTGAAGGTTTACGCTCTGTAAACATCCTCCCTCAGCCTCGTCCCTGGGGTCAGAAGCTATGGGAATGGGGAGGAGAGGAGGTGGCAGCCACTCCTGGGGCCCTCGGACTTCTAACCCCGGAGCCCCTCTAATTTTCTCCCTGACCATCTGGAGAAGGAAAGTCTCCTGGGCTGGAAATAATCTTAGCAAAGAGTACCCTCAGCCCTCAGGCATGCTTGCCAGGTGGGTCCTCACGTTTGACAGCCCCATTTTCCTTATGAGAACACTGAGGCTCTAGAGACCAAAGTCACATGGAAAATCAGTGGCAGATACAGGACCAAAACCAAAGACGCCTGACTCCCTGTCCAGGATCTCTCCTTGCTCTGTGCGGCCTCGGGTTGGCTTTTGGAGTTCAAACTACAATTTCCGATCCCATGTGGAGCATCAGCTCTGTGCCGGGCACTGTGTCAAGCTCTCTATAAACCACTCTCATGTATGGATGAGGCGGGCACTGTTATCCTCATTTGCAGGCGAGGAAACCGAGGCTAGGGAGGTCACCCAGTGAGTACGGAGGAGCTGCAGCCCAGAGCTGGGTCCGACTCCTGCTCCTCAGCTTCAGTCACACTCCATCTCCAGGCTCTGCAGAAGCAGCACTCCTGTGTCATTCAGTCTCTTTCCCCAGCACACAGCATACAGGCAGCAGGAGGTGGGCAGTGGCAGGATTTTGTGGAATTGAATGGAAACTGCCCAGCCTCACCCGATGCAATTACATTTTTGCTGTACATGGCTTTGCACACACACATATCCCTGCTACATGCCCATCTGTCTGTCTCATGCACACACTCACTGCAACTTGGACACACGTGCCCGTGGACGTCACAAAGACACAGGCAGCGTACACCCAATAAAAAGAAATCTCATGCACAGCTGCTCCCACCTTTTCACTGACTTCACAGACACACGCCAGGGCCTGTGGCCCCCACCTTGACCCCTGGGACAGAATGGTGTTGGCCCCGTTCCTTGAGTGTTTTGCCTTCACCTGTCCGCACTGCAGGGCTGTTCTTACGGATCTGTGTGTTTGTGCATCCACCTTGATGGGCAGCCTCAGACTGTGTGGGAGCCGGGTGGCAGGCTTCCTAGAACTTCGCTGGCCTTTGCTCTTCCTATAGGGCCCCCTGAGATCCTTCTGGCTAGCCCTGTGGTGGACTGGTGGGTACACCACAGCACAGAAAGGGGCAGTCACTTGGCTAAAGTCACACCTGGCAAGTCAGTGGTAGAAATGTGCCAAGAACCCAGGCTTTCTGCCTCCCAGATCATATCTAACTGTTTAGATGGTATATCTCCTCACCCTAGCCAATAGGGAAGACTGATGCTCCAAGAACTTGGCCTTGTGATGGGGAAGGTCTTGGAGTGTGACCCAAACTCCGTCCTTTTGTTTGGTCTTTGGTCTTTGTAAGAAGGGAACAAGTGAAGAGACCGTCCTGCCCGCCTTCTAGCCCTCTCCCTCCCGCCCCTTTGCTCCCTCCTTCCTGAGATCTCCTTCGGAGTCACTGGAGCAGGTTAGATCTCTCCTAGTTGATTGCCCCACCCCGACTCCATAGTACATTCATTCTTTCTATTAAGGAAGCCCTGATAAATGTCTGACTTCAATCCCTATTGCTGCAGAAGGCTTTCTTCTCAGAATGTTGGAGCCAGGAGTGTTTCAAGAGGTGATTATTCTTGGGCTGATGGCAGCACTTTGAGGGGGTGATTAAGGTTCTCTGAGCCAGTTAAGGAGCCGAAACTGCCTGGGGAGCAGGGAGAGAAGAAGGCTCTTCAGGGCCCCAAGGCCCGGCCTCTGCCCCTGTCCTGGCCCTCAGATGGAGGCCCTGCAGAGAATGTCCCTGGCTGGAGGTCTTCTCACACCCTTTCCTCCCCTCAACCAATGTGGGGCTATGGCCCATCGGGGAATTCTGCATGTCTGACCTGGGGGCAGCCCCTTGTTAACTGTGGAAGTTACGGGGCTGGGTGGAGGGAGGCTGTCCCACAGGGGGTTAAGAGCATGGGACCCCCAGTCTGACAGATTTGGGTTCAATTCTGGTTCTTCCCTTACCGGTTATGTGTCCTTGGGCAAGTTACTTAACCTCTCTGAGCTTCAGTTTTCTCATCTGAAAAATAGGAATAATAATAGCTGCCTCGAGGATTGTCAAGGCTGAATGAGTACCTGACACCGTGCTGGGCACAAATGTTCATCATTATCATCACCACCACTGTTATATTGTTGTCATCGTTGTCATTATGGTCATTCTCCTGGAGGAGAGTCTTGACCGGTGTCCTTGGCTCAGCACAATGAGGGGTGTGGGTGTGCCCAGAGAGGGCAGGAGCTGTGTTTGCCTGTGTTATGGGGTGAGCAGCTGTCGGGGAGCCCGGGAATGTGTCTTTGTGAACTTTTGAGGAGCATCTAGGATGTGCCACGTGCAAGCTGAGCCTCTTACTTTTGGTCTCTTAACCCTCACAGCCATTAATTATATCAGGCAGGCACGATTATTGCCCTCATTTCACACTTGAGGAAAGCGAGGCCAGTGAGGGCTTGTCACCCACTTGCCCAAGGTCACACAGCTAGTGAATGGTGGCACCAGGACTCCAACCTGGGTCTTCAGGGCCTCATCGATTTGTTCCTTCTTTCATGTGACAGATATAATTAAAGAGTGTCAACTTTGTACAAGGCCTGAGGAGGCAAAAGGAGGTAGACCATGCCTGCCTGCACCCTGCCCGGGAGGGGGTGGGAGGGCAGTGAGGAGGCTGCTTTGCCTGCCCAGACCACTGGCCTCTCCTGCCTCCTCTCCCAGGGACTTGAAGAGAGATCTGGGTGTAGGTGTGAGCATGTCTTCGCGTGTGCGGGGAGGAGGGTGTATGTGAGGGCATCACTGTATGGCCGAGGTGTGGGCCTCATTGTCAAACTGTGGCTAGCCCCAGGGAGATAGATATGGAACCATGGTGCTCAGGGAACAGCCAGGAACCCTTGAGAGAGATGGCGATCCCCCACTCTCTCCTGAGCATATCGTCCTGGGGAATGGAGATAGGGAATCCCACAGGAGATTTAGAGATCTCAGTCCCAACACCTACTGGAAAGGTGCCCACCCCACTCCATCCCAATCCCCATCCTTACTAACCCCCTCTGGAAGATGGGGCTAAACAGGAAAGTGGGCCACTCAGGGCTGCCTGGCACAGAGGGACTCTGCATGGATGGGAAGAGATGCTGTCTCAGCCTTGACTTTTGTAGGACTGAGAGGTGGGGAGTTCTTCCAGTACCTTCTTCCTGGGTCGCTCAGAAGACTGGGCAATACTTAGATGGTGAGCCCAGGGGGCTGCTTGCCCCCACCCCCCTGCTCTGAGGTGCTGGGAGAGGATACTGGTCAGATCTCTGGGGCTCCCATAAAGCCCCCAGGACTCCAGGCTTTTTGGGCAACTCTGTCCCTAGGGCAGGATCTGCGTGCCCTGGGGGTTGGCACCTGAGGGGTGAGGAAGGAGGGGCAGCCCCAGGCAGCAGACTAATTGGGCTGGGAATCTGTGGGCAGTGCCTGAGGGAGGCAGGCAAAGGGAGCAGGGAGCTCAGCGTTTCCTTCCCTCTTCCCTCTCTCCTGGAGATTTGGGCAACAGTGGGTGGAGTGGGGTCTCTGGGCCAAGCCTAATCTCTGCAGGGAAATCTGGGGGCAGTTTCTTCTGAGCCTTTTCAGACATGTAGGCCAGGCTGGTGGGCTAGGTAGAAAGCTTCCTAGAGAAAAATGGACCACATTTCCACTGCAGGAAAAGGGATGGAGGTCAGACAGTAGGAAGGACTTCCTTATGCCAGGAGTTAGAGTGAGATTCCCTAGGGTACTCTTTCCAAACCTTGGGGACCTATGTGTAGCTGGACTGGATAAGGTTTACTCTGATAATTATCCTATGAAGCAAGTGGCATCCTTCCCTCATAGTATGAAGGATGGAGAGTAGATAGAGCCTGGGAGGGGGAGGGATCAAATCTGGTACGCTTGGCTTTTGGCGGGTGGGGGTGGGCACAGGCTGCCTTTCCTCCACCCTTCCTCCCTGCCTCTCCTCTCTGGGAGCCTTAGGCCTGTCCAGGTCACCGTCTTTGGGTTTATTTTTTGCTGGGCTCGGCTGTCCCCCGGGAGGGGCGGGGGTAGGGAGAAAAGGAGGAGAGAAGGAACAGCTTTGTCAGCACAATCCCAGGCGCCTTTGCTCCTGCCCTCCTTGTCCTGGCTGCCACCCTCTCCTGGAGGGACCAGTTCCTGGGCACAATGGGGACTCAGACCCCGGTGGGATCTCCTGCCCTGGCACAGGACCAGCAGTTCAGTATAGGCCTCTCTACCCTCACTCTTTCTCCATTCGTCCTGCCGCAGAGCATCCGAGCCAGAAGGACCTCAGCGCTAAAGTGGATCCATGGTTTCATTTCACAGATGGGGAAACTGAGGCCAGGAGAAAGGACCCGGCTGCCCAAGGACATAGCACACAGGGGACTTCTCCACCTCCTGTCCTCAAAGGATGCGAGTTGTGTGGAGTAGCCAGGGACCCGGGAAAGCTGTCTCCCACTTCCACCCTGACCTCAGAGGGAAGGATCAGCCCCTGATTTCATTCACTCATCCAGTGCTCTGACCTCTGGGGGCTGATGGAAGTCGACTGGGAGAGACAGGATAGGGGAGGAGAGTGCGGCCCACGGCCCAGCAGAGGGCGGGAAGCTCAGTCTGGGGATGCCATGGAGGCTTAGGGAGCATGTCAGCCCCTCCCCTTATGCCCTTTATCCTCCTTTTTTTTGGTAAAAAATAAATTAGCCCTATTTTAGAGACAGAGAAATTAAGGTCCAAGGTCAGCATAGCTAATAAGATGTACAGGTGGGATTCAAACCCAGAATGTGGCTCCCTGGGATGCTGCCAAGGCAACTCCCTAGGTCTGAGCCTCTTGGGCTCCTCCTTCTTGAACATTCCCTCCCCTTGACTCTCGTCAGCCCGCCTCTCTGGCTCTTCAGTCTCGGTTCTGTCAGCAGCTCTGTCTCCTCTTTCTGCCCCTTGAATATTTGGGCTCCTCAGGGCTCTGTCCTAGGTCTTCCTCTCGGTGCACGGTTTTCATGGAGGGGGAGTCTGTCTCATACACGCCTGCAACACTGGGGGTCAGTTCTGTGATGACAGCCTCCCCCTCTCCAGTTTCCTCCCTGAGCTTCCTGTGTAGCTGCCTGTGGATGCCTCGCTTCTACACCCCCTTCCTCAAACTCAGCATCTCCCTCTAAACCTACAGTGACTCCGCCACGCTCAGTGCCCAAGTCCCTCAAGCACCCTTTGTTCTTCACCTAAGAAACAGCTTGTGCTGTCCCCCAATGTGCTGTTTAATGCTCTGGGTGCTTTTCCTTCTGCTTCTAACTCTTGCCCCTCCCACCCACCCCATCATCTATTGAACTCGTATTCATCCTTCCAATCCTAGTTTCAGCATCACCTCTTTTTGGAATTGCTCCCTGCCCAGCCCCACCCAGGCTTGACTAGGGGCCCTTCAAAGTCCCCTGAGCTCTGCTCACCCACCCCTTCAGCATCAGACGGCGAGGTCTGGGTGGTAGGGGTTGAGCAGGGAGCTTAGCACTTGGCTGGTAAATTCGTGAATGTTCTTTTGCTTAGCCAGGAAATTAAGGTGGCATTAAGGTCAGGTTGCAAGGATGAGAAGGGTTTTACCAACTAGAGAGAAATCGGAGAAAAGACCCCGAGGTCCTCTGTGCGTAAGCACTGAGCTAGCAGCCCTCGTGGTTTCCGTCTCGAGTGCACTCTAGGTGGAGACAGGAGCTAGAGCAAATAATGTGAGGTGGGACTCTCTTCCCCTACCCTCTTCACCCCAGGATCTGCAGAGTCTGGCGTGTCCAGGGCCCCGAGAGCAGGGCCTTGATCCTCAGTCTTCCCTGTGGACAAGGGGGAGCCATAGACAGTGGCAGGACAGGGAGGCACCACTGCCTGGGAAGCAGAGTTTGACCGATCTCTTCCCATGAGCTTGAGTTCTGCAAACATTTAGTTCTCGCAGTACCACTATGTGGCAGGCACTGTTATTGTTTCCGTTTCACAGAGAGGAAACTGAGGCTCAGAGAGGGGAAATAATGTACCTTAAATGACACAGCTTGTCCATGGTGGGGCCGGGATTCGCATCTATGTCCGTCTGATTCCCAAACCCAAGCTCAAATGGTTCTCAGACACGTCAGCAGACCCGTTGCGGCTTTCAATGGCCTAAGGCAAAACCGAGGGAAATAAGGACAACGTGACGACTTTTTCATAAACCTAAATTTATTCCATTTAAAGGACTGTCTTTTAGTCTGAGATTATGTCCTTTCTTTTATGAAATGACGCGGCTGGGAATTTTTTAAAAATGTCCTTACTTGGCAAAATAAAAAGTTGACAACTTTATGCCCTCCCCAAAGTGTTTTTGAAAATTTTACCGGTGCGTGAAATCCCTGAGTCTGGGTGCCATCCTGCCTCCTCCCTCCTGAGTTCTGGGGCCAGAGTGGGAGGAGTCTGGGTGGGAATGGAAGGATTAGCGGGATGGAGAAGCCGTCAGTTTCCACTGTCTACTCTTCCTGCGCCTCAGGGCCTGCCCGCCCTGGAATGCAGTGAGGACCAGCCCAGGGCTCTTGCTAAGATTGGGGGCAGGGGGCTGTGGTAGGGTCAGCCAGAATCAGTGCTTACCCCTCAGTTAAAGGAGCGCTAGACCAGGAGTCAGAAGGCTGGGGTTTGCTTTCTGTCTCTGCTTCCTAAAGGCTATGTGACGGCAGGCAGGTGACTCGACCTCTCTGAGGGCCTAGCTTCTGTCTGTGTAGTGACGGTTATAATCTCTACCTGCCCACTTCACAGGGCTGCCTCTTACATCAAGTGCTTCCTAAGCTACAGAGTGCTGTGAAGAAGAGAGGGCTTGTTGTGCTTTTACTATTCTTATCTCCCTCTTTTCTTGGGTGCTACAGGCTCCTCATCTTACCCTCACCTGCACTGGTTTGAACCCCAAGGAAGGGATGTTGCAGGGATGGGGGTGAGGGGTGGTATAGAGGTCCCATAAGAGCAAATCAACCAGACTGGCAGTTCCTTTCCTCAGGAGTACCAAACAGGCTGGAGCCTGGGGAACTCGACGACAGCAATGCATTTACTGGGAGCCACGTTCTGCATTCTGACAGTTCTGACTACCTCATTTAATCCTTCCAAGGGCCTGAGGAGGTAGGCACAATCGTTATCCCATTGTATAGAAGAGGGCACTGAAGCATAAGGGTTCAGCATGTGCCCTGCCACACAGCCAGTAAGTGGTGAATATCCAGGAGGAAGGGGATGCCAGCCTGGGTGTGCAAGGAATCTGTGGTGTAAGAGGGTGGGAGCAGGTTTGCAGGGCTGCAGTGGGTGGGGGTGCATATAGTGTATGTGGGTGGTGAGGGTAGGGTGGGAGTTAAGAGACACATTCCTGCTGGGTGGCTCTCAGTAGTTACCTCCCTCTCTGTCTGCAGCCTTTCCCGCCTGCCGTGACTCAATTAATGATAAAGATAATAATAGCAAATGCTTATTAAGCTCTTACAGTGTGTTAGACACTACTCAGAGAACTTGCCCCGCCTTTTCTCACTTTTTCCTCTCATCAACCCAATGAGGTAGAGACTGTTATTTGCCCATTTTTCAGATGAGGAGGCTGAGGCATAGAGAGATAGAGTAACCTTAAGTAGCGGGGCCAAGATTCTGACCCCAGAAGTCCAGCTCTAGGGGCTGCGGTCTTACCTGCCATACTATGCCTAACTTGTCCTGATTAGTCTGCCTGGTTGGAGGCTGATATGAGGACCAGGTGAGGCTTGAAGTTCAAGTCCTGTTCTTCCCTTCCCCTCAGCTTTATACTGGGGAATCATTCCTTCCTTCTCACTCTCTCTCATTTGGGAAGCCTTCACTAGCAATCCCTCGGGGCTAGGCCCCATCCCAGATGCTGGGGACAGAGCAGTGAATCAGACCCTGCCCTGGTCTCTGGTGGAGATGGACCAGGATGTTGGCAGTTGTCTGGGCACCGTGGAGTCCAGCACAAAAGGGCCAAACCCAGACCCATACTGGGCATGGCTGAGAAGGCTTTTGGAGAAAGGTCGATGTTGAGACCTGAAAGATAAGTAGGAATAGGTGTCAACTAGGCCAAAAGAAGCAGGAAACAGCATTCCAGGCAGAGGGACCAGCATGGGCAAGCCCAGAGGTGAGACTGAACATGGCATTTGCAAAGAACTGCAAGAAGTCAGGAGAGTGGGAGCCTAGAGGGGGCAGGAGGGGTACAGAGAGGAGCCTGAGACATGAGCAAGGCCAGGATGAGGACGTCAGGCTGCGGAGCAGTGACTTCCTGGAGGAGACAGAGTTCAGGAGAAGGAACTGAAGACGGAAGAGCCATGGACAGACTGGTGTTTAAGAAACACTTTCTGGATCTGGCAAGGAGGATGGTAGGGGAGGACTCTGCACAGACCCCCGGGGGTACCATCCACTTCGCCTTTTCTTCCCTCTGCCTTCCCCTCACAGCCCAGCCCTGTGAGTGGCTTTTTTGGAGCTGCCCACTAACCCTGCCATGGCCTGGCTGGACCTGGCCTGGAGCCCTAGGACTTTGCCTATAGGGAAAGTACAGCTGCTTATGTAAAGCCTGGCCTGGGGGAAGGTGTGTGTGTGGCTGAGCTTAGGGAGGCCTTAGAAGCAGAGGGGGTTGGCACAGGCCCCAAGGCTGACTTCAGAGGGGCCCTAGAGATATGCACTCAGGGTCTATGGGGGTCCTCAGAATAGTGGCCTTAGAACCACCCCATGAGAGCACCCAAGGGTTTGGCGCAGCTAATGGTGAGGTGCCCTGGAGAAAGGGGCAGAGCCTACGTGACCCAGCCTTCTCCAGTTCCCCCTTCCTCCCTTTCTCGCTGCTCAACAGGGTGTAGAAATCACTGTCTCACCCTCACTCTATTGATAGGGAAACTGAGGCCCAGAACAGGGCACGGACTAAACTTAACTCAGTGCCAGAGCCCAGACTGGAGCCCAGGCTCAGCCCAAGCTCTCAGTTGTCCCCAACAACAATAAACAACAGTGAAAACCTTTTAGCAGAGCTGGCGGTCTGGTCCCCTCTGGGTGGTTTGGCTCTGAGCCTTAGCCTTTGGGTCTAATGCTACCTCCTACTGGGAAGGATTTGCTCCTCCAACTTGATGGTCCACAAAGCACTTTAAGGCATGCCTGGCCTAGTGTAAGGCTTAATTAATTAATGTTTGTTTAATGAATCCCACTGAATTCTCATAACCCTGTAGGAAGATACTATGACACTATTTTATATTGAGGTTCAGAAAAGAAAAAATGACTTGCCCATGATCATTCAGCTGAGACGTGACAGGTATCCAGGTACCTGTCTAGGACCCTTGATGGGTACAGTTCCAGTTTTGAGCCTGTGCTGATATCCCAAGCAAGTTTCATCAGTCGACTGGGCAGTGTGTTCACGTGTGTGTGCGCGCAACCTGGCCGGCGGGCTGGAACTCAGCTCACATCACCCCTGTGTCTCAGGGCTCGTGCCAGGCTGCAGCTGCTGCCTCACAGGGAAGGGAACCTTTCCATTTGCCCTCCTGTATCAAGGGTTTTTTTTTTTTTTCTCTTGGCTTGGCTGGCTGGGGAGAGGAGCTGGCTGTGTTGTGACCATGGGTGGGGTCTGGCCATCTAATACACTGCACATGATAGGCATGGGGTGACTACCAGGCTGGGAGAGGGATTTGCACTATCCTAATCCGGGGGCTGCAGCCCTCCTCTCTCTTGGCCAGGGCCGTGGGAGAGGTTTGTCCCTGCTCCCGTGCCCAGTGGCCCCAGCTCAGATCCCTGGCATACACCCAGCTCCTCTGCTTGGGGCCTTCCCCTGCCCCGCACATATTCCCTACCCTCCCACAATTTGAGCAGAGTTGGGACTTAATGGGGGCAAATACTGGGCCATTGGAGCTGACGGAGAGGCAATGCTATGCAGCATTTGGGGCCGAAGGATGAGGGCAATCTCGGGGAGGTTTAGGGCCCACGGTAGCACAGAGTTGGGGGAAGACCTGATCGGGGTGTAGAGCTGGAGTGTTTGGGGCTAATCTAGGGCCACCCCTTCCTGGAAAAATTTGGCTACAAGTCAGGGAGGCAAATGTGTGGGCCCTGCCCCTCCCTTTCTGGGCTGTAAACACAACCGTAGCCCAGGAGACAGCCCAAACATCCCGGCCCCCCACGGTTATTTATACCAGGTCTCCCTTTCCTTCTTGGGCCTGGGCCTGGGCTGGCCTCTCAGTCTACTCCTAAGCTAGGTGACTTGAGTTAAGGGTCCATCCCCGTTTCAAGGTAAGAGGCCCCAGCAGCAGGCCTGCTCTGGACTGAGCACTCACTACCTCCCAATGGCCTGTCCATTGGAGCCGCTGGGTCCTACTGATTAGAAATGTGCTCATGGAGGCCAAGGCCTGGGCAAGGAGGTGGGAGCCCCTGGCTTGAGCCCTGGTTTTGCTCATCTACTGCATGACTGTGGTCCCTAGCACCCCATAACCTCAGCTTCCCCTGTGTTCAGTAGGAAGGGAAGGGTCTAGATTAATGCTTTGCAAATTGTTTTAAGCAGATCTGGTTCTTTAAATGAAACCTGACGCAGGAGGACAGTATATAAAACAGATCAAAGCAGGGCTGTCTGCGTGGAATCCAGGGTGGGAGCCTAGAATTCTGCCCACTTATCCTGTGTGTCCCCACATACCATCAACCCAGAGCCTACACATGGCCCTCCTTATTCTAGAACACATTCCAGGTAACCCTGCAGTTCCCCGGACAAATTCCTGTGCCTGCTTCTGGGGCTTACATAGGCTTCTTTCCTGATTCATCTTCCCAAGAGTCACTGTCCTGTGAGCCCTTGTAGGGCCCAGGGCAGCTGTTTGCAGCCAGTGTAGATGGAGCCTGGACGAGCAGACGGGGCAGCCACAGAATTGCACCTAAGGCCCCTCTCAGCTTAGTGTGGGACAAAAAGAGGGCACACCATGGTCTGGGGAATTCCAGCATGGGACTCCAAGGAACCCAAAGTTTTAAATTCAAACCTAGTCTTCTAGATCTTTACAAAGGTATATGTGTCAGGAAAGATAGAATGTATTTTATTTAACAGCTCGTTAGCTTGATTTAAACTTTTAATATTTAGACTTACAGTATCTGGGTCTCCATTTGTAATTTTTCCCAAGCCTGCCAGTGTTTGTGTGGGGTTGCATCGGCCCTCCCTCCACCCACCCAAGACTCCCTTTCCCAGAACTCTTGGGGTTCATAGGACAGTGGGAAAATCCTGATGCTCAAGGCCCTGGCGACCTTGTTCCTTCCCAGATACTGTCTGAATATCTACTGGGCCAGCCTGGGGGCTGTGAGGGAGTCAGAACTGGCCTTGCCTCTGGTGGGTGGATCCTAATGAGGTGGTGGTGGTGCTGGGTAGACAGAGGTAGGAACAACCTCAGCACAAAGGGGCCTTCGGTGCCCAGAGGAGCCAGGGATCCCAATCAGGGCTCAGGGAGCACCTCTCCCCATAGCAGATCGGAGATTCTGGGAGGGAAGGGGGACAGTCCAAGGATAGGCAAGAGCATAAAAGTCACCAAAGTAGAAATTTACAGGGTATGGAGGGGTGCAGTGTGGCTGATGTTTAGTATGGGTACAGCCTCATGCTCAGTTGAGGAGCTTGGGGTTTAGATTATAAACAATAAGGAGCCACTGTAGGATTATAAAGGGGGAAGGGGCACCCAGACTGCAAGGTAAGTGAAATGGGGGGGGGCGGGGTTGGAATTGGAATCTGGTGGTCGGTGTACAAGTGGCTGGAGGGAGGGGGAATGGGGTGAGTCCTTGCTGGACAGGAATGGGAATGGGAGCTAGGAAGAAAGAAGTGATCTCCATCTGTTTCCTCCTTCGCCCTTTCTTGATTCTTACCTCCTTCTTCCACCATTCATTGCCCTGGGTCTCCAGGCTGGGGAGAGGGGCCTACCACTCCAAAACCCTCTTCCCAAAGCAGTCCACTTCACAGAGGTAGTGGAGTGGGAGGCCCTAGCTGTATAAAAAGGGACCTGCTCATTCATTCATTTGCTCAACAAATTGTTACTGAGAACCTACGTTGCATCAAGCCCTGTTCCAGATGTGGGAGAGATAGTGGTGACTAAGATAAAGTCGCTGCATTCATAGAACTTCATTATGGGGGGCCGGGGCCAGGTGGTATCCACCCTCTGGCTCTCTGGTCCATGCCCCTAGATGCCTGGGAGTGAGGACTCTCCATTACCCACTCGTTTGTTCCAGCTGCCCTGGTATTAGCACCCATCTCTTGGGACACTGAGGAGGGGGTTCCAGTGCCCAGAGCCCCAATCCCATCTGTCTCCATAAGAAAAGGCCTGAAAGTCAGGACCTGGGCTCAGGCCCTAGTTCTTTTCACTCACATGTGATTTGGAGCCCTTACAAGGACTTTCCTGGCTTCAGTTTCTTTGTCAAGTGGGGCTTTGGGGAGGTCCTGAGGAAGTGAGTGGAGGGAAAACCAGTCAGATCCAGTTTTACCCACTGATGGACAGCTCCTGTGACTGTGTGTGGAGGTGGAGGGGTGCCAGGGACACAGTATCATCATCATTATCAACATAAGATAATGATAGCTGCCATCTATTGTGTTCACTGTGGGTCAGCCTCATGATCTTCTCATTTAATTTATTCCTCGCAAGCAGCTCCGTGTGGTTGTTTATCCTCCCGCCCCATTTTCCAGATGAGGAAATTGAGTCTTAGTAAGTAAGGTAAAGTGACTGCTTGAGGTCACACGCGAACCTATCCAACTCTGGGAGCCCTTAAGGATGGTGCCATGATGGTGCCGCCTGGCACTTGCCCCTCCTGGGCACTCAGCCTCGAGAGTAGTTGTAACCCAGCCTTAGTGCCCCCCCAACCTCCTTGGGGGCTGGCACCACCCGCAGCCTCGGCACTGAGTCCTGAGACACTGGCCAGGGCAGTCCCAGGGGCTGGATCAGGCCAGGACCCGACTTAGGGTCCTGGGTCCTGGGTCCTGGGGCGCTCAGCCCCCTGCACTCGGCGTCGGTGGGTGGGCGAGTCCCGGGCAGTTAGTGTGTCGCGCCCCCTTCTCCGCCCCCGTCCTCGGGGACGCGGCGGCACCTTCACACTTTCCGCTTGGCCCGCTGCTCGCCTTTCAGGCCGCCGCGTTTTCAATTGTTAATTTGGAAACGGAAAAAGAAGCCGGCGGGGCGGGGGAGGGCGCAGGGACGTAACCGGAGCCGCAGCGCCGCCCCGGCCCCTCCCGCGTGTGGTGCCGGGTGTCGCTGAAGCTCTGCCCTTCCCGGGCCCGGAGCCCCGCCCACCACCGTGCCCCGCCCCTTCCAGCGTGCTCCTCCCCGCGCCGAGGCGGCGAGGCCAGCCCCGCGGACCCCGCGGACCCCGCGGACCCCGCAAAAGGGGCACCTGCGGGGAGGAACGGGACCGAGGGCTCTGCCGTGGGAGGAGTCCCCCAGGAGTCCTCTTCCCCAGGACTCCCTCCCTCTCCAAGGAGCCCCGCCTGGTGTCAGCCTCTTCTGTGTCCCCAAGTGAACTTAAGCCTTTCTCCGACCCCTCAGCGCCCGAGTTCTTCTGGGCCAGACCCCTGCCTCCCGATTGCCGCACCAGGGATCATTGGCACCATTCGACAGACAGAGAAACTGAGTCGCAGAGAGGGACACTTCACTTGCTCAAGGTCACTCAGCCAAGCCTGACAGGGGGCAGAGTTAGAGCTCGATTCAAGCCAGTTCTTTTAGCTCCGAGGCATGTAGGGAGGGTTCCGTCTTCCTCAGAAGAGGAGGGGGCATCAGGACCAGAGATGCAATTTGTCCCCTTCCCCTGACCTCCAGCACCCTTTCTGGGGTTAATGATGAGCTATTGGAGGGTCTGCTTTGGTTTACCCTGATTCTTCCTTGCTATCATTTATATATTCAATTATAGAGGAGTTTTGAAGGTAGAATGAGGTTCCTCTAGACTTTGCATCCACACAAGGAGCACCATGCAAATAAAATGTAAAAGACCCTCCTCTGGAAACTCTAGAGGTCCCTCAGGACTGGAAGCTTCAGGAGCTGCCCAAAGCCTTACTTCCCATTTGGAAGCTGCAATCACCAGTCCCAGAGAGATCAGTGGCAAAATAGGGCCCTCTTTACTCAACCCCTTCCTCTCGCTGAGGAGTAAACTGAGACTCAGAGATAGTTTCCCAACTCTTCAGCTGAGTGGTGGCAGAGCCAGGATAGAGAGCCTGTTGAACAGGTTCCTAGCTCTGTCACACCCCTGGGCCTCCCCTTCTGCTGCCCCTAACCCTGTAAGAGGACTGTAAATTAGTTGGAACCTCAGGCTGGGCAGCTTCTTCCCTTAAAGACCGAAGAAACTGAAAGAGTCTGTGGAGATGCATCCAGCTTTCCAGCCTAAGCCCCTCCTAACCACCTTTCCATCTTGGCTGTGGAACAGGCCCAGATAAGTTATGTTTCATGGCCCAAAGTCACACAGCAAGGCTTTCCCAGCTGAAAGGGCCCATTGCTGGATTCAGTCTGGCTTGTCCTGGACTTGGGGTACCAGTGAGAAGCGAGGCTCTCAGGGCAGCTGTAACCAACTGCCCCAGGTGTGGCTTGTGAGTTTGCATGCTGCTTTGCTTATTAGTAGCAAAATCATTGAAGTGCACCTCCCCAATCATACCCCCTAAACCTTTCACTGGGTGGGATCCTCAATGTCTGAGTCTGCAAGACTCCCAGGTTGAGCTCAGTCTTGGGGCCTGCACTCTCTAGGGGGCCTGGCCCTCCCAGATGCTCCTGTTCCACCTCGTCAGCTCTCAGTGCCCTCTCGGCTCTGGGAGTGCTGAGAACCAAGTGATGGGGACTGAGCTCTTTCCCTGCTTTGGACTCTTCCCACCCTCCTCCCTGTCCCCTTTGCACAGATTCTGCTGATTCAGAGGACAGAAGTCTCCTTAGGGGTGACCCTGACCCCTGCCAGCTTAAGTAGCTGGAGGCCTGGGCAATCCTCGAACCCAGTGCCGCCCTGTCACATACAGCAGAAAGGGCAAGGTCAGGCCCAGCCTGATGCCGGAATGAAGAAATTTTTGAGGTGAGGGTGAGGGGCAGGTGCCTGGGTCCTTCTACAGAAAGAGGAAAAGAAGATGGGAACATAGGAACTGGGAAATCTCGGAGTCAGGCCCATCTCTGCCTCTGATCTATGATATGATTACAGGTAGCTCATGCCCCTCTCTGAGACTCAGTTTCTCATCTATAAATGAGAGAACTGATTGACTCTAAGGGATCTTTCAGTACCAAAATATAGTCAGTATCCGATCACCTCTCGCTACCTCCACTTCTGCCTTGTACAAGTCACCATCATCTCTTGCTTGTATTATACCATTACTTTCCCAACTCATATTGGGACAAATGCCATTGCCCCTTCCCCCACCTTCTCCCTGAAACATAGTCTGTTCTCCACTCAACAGCTTGTGTGATCTTTTGCAAACACTAGTCAGCTCATGTTACTCCCTGCTCAAAATTCCTCATGTCACTTGGAGTAAAAACCCAAATCCTCACAATAGCCAGGAGATGATCTGCTTCTCACCTCCACTGCCTCTCTGCCTTCACAGCCTCCCACCTTTCCCTTGCTCACTCGCTCCACACCTGGTTCTGGAACACACCTGCACCCTCTGGCTCAGGTCCCTTGCACTTGCTTTTCTCTCTTCTCCCAGATATCCTCATGGCTCACTTCCTCATTTCCTTCAGATCTCTGCTCAAATGTCGCCTTCTCAAAGCTGCTTTTCCTGACCACTCTCTCTAAAATAACCAACCCCCAGCTCCCATACCAATGTTCCTTATCTCCTCTTCCCACTTAATTTTTCTCCATCATCATCTGACAGTTTTGTCGCCATAAGAAATGTCCAAACCTGTAGAGAATTTTGTGAGTTGATTTGAGCTAAGCCGACTACATATGAGGGGGAGCAAGATCTCAAATGTTCTGGAGAATGGCAATTTCGTATCTTATTTTATACATTAGGATCAAAGGAGAAGACCTAAGAAAGATACATGGAATCCATTGGTGGTAGGTTAAGGAAGCAGGAGAAACCAAACACTTGGAAATCTCTAGGATTGGATAAAAGGCAAATTGGGGAAACACAAACTTCTTTTACATTGGGGTGGGGGGGACAGGATAGTTAATAATTAACGTTTACAGTAAATAGATATGGTATGCGGGCAACAAGATAACAATGAGGTCTTGTGCTCTGGTGTTGGTGGTTTTGCCTTTGAGGAAAAGAAAATTACCCTGCATTGCAAAGGTTTGTTATCCTAGATGTGTAAGAACAATAGACAGAGCTCACTTAAGGTAAAGACTGACCTTTGCTAAGGAAGCTATAGGCCTGGGGCGTGACTACCAATTATGACCCACCTGGTTAGAAATTTGTGAATGGAACATCCTGTGTGGTTACTTTTGGTCACTGAGCTTGTCAGGCCTGCCATATGGCGCAGTGGAACTCGTGAGGGTTATTGTATAGTCCCTTTTTGTTCACATTTTGAACCTTTCTTTGCTTATTACTAGATGTAAGCTCCATGAAGGCAGGGACGTTGTCTGTCTTTGTGCCTGGCCCATCGTGAGCACTCAGTAAATATTCAGAATGAATGAATGAGTGAGTGACTGAATGAATGCTCTGTGGCTCTGGGCTGGGTGGTTCCTGGAGTTACTGCCCTCCTGGGTGCCCTCCTAATCCCGTCTGTCGTGGGAGAGTTGAGGTGTGGAGTCAGATGTGGCCAGCAGGGTGGCACACACTGGGGAGATGGGTGGTGCCACTCAGAGAGAACCAGTGCTGGGGTCGTCCCCTTTCTCAGGAAACATATTCAGCACCCATTCTGAGTTGGCCACAGGGCATTCAGGGTGAAAAGGACAAGACCTCAACCAGCTTTCTGTCTGTAGGAGGAGGCAGGTACTCAAACAGAGCTTTTCATGTGCCGAGGTCAATGTCATAATGGAGGCGAGCATAGAGATGGGGACGGGAGACTAAAGACCCCAAGGTGGGGGCTGCTACCTAACTCAGCGGAGCTGGAAGAGGAGCAGCATGAGCAAAGGTGGGGAAGGAAAGTAAGTCTCTGCTTTCTGCTGTGGGGGAACAGAGCTATGACAATGGAGCACCAAGTGCCAGATTGGACACTAAGTGTGGAGAGTGAGGTGGAGGGTGGGTAAGGAAGAGCCTTCCCTGCAGCCATACTAAGGAGCTTGGTTGGGCATCAACCTGCAAGTTGGTGGATTTCACCCTTTTTAAAAAAGCAACAAATTCCTTGTTCAAATGAAATCTTATGCCAAGTTCAGTATGTAGAACTGAGTCACCCAGATTTACATGGAGCTGCTCGGGTAGAACCGGGGAACGGTTTCCATTAGCCATCTTGTTTTAAGTTCACTCTTACTTTGCTGGCCTCCCACACTCTGTTTGAGGAATCAGTGTGGCCTGGCCAACCCTGAGCAGATGGATGGCCCCTGTTCCTCCTTGTTCCCATCCTTGGCTCCCCTTGATGTGTTGCTCAGCCCACTTTCCTGGTGCACCAGGTATCCTGGCTGGCATGGAGGGAAGCGGCATGAACAAGTAGGAGGGTTGGAGCGGATCCCGGTGGGCGAGGACCAGACTATGACTCATTAAATACTTTGTCCAGAAGATACCACCTTTCATATCCTACTGGGACCAAGACCATTCACACTAGCTCAAGAAAAACTGGCATGTGGAGGTGGAGGACACCTACTGCAGGGAAAGGGAAGACTCAGAGCATCGTGGCAGGAAGCACATCTGGGCTTCATGGAGGAGAGAAGGAAGATGAGACACCAGAGCAGCAGTCTCATCTCTACTTCTCTGCACCTCTGCCAGCTTTCCTCGGTGATTCTTAGTTCCACTCCTGAGAAAGACTATCTGATTGGCTCAGCCCAACTGAGTGGGGACCTTCCTCGGGTCAGTCTGTAGCCCTAGATGAATCAGTGGCAGCCTGAAGAGGGCCATGGAGCCACGTGGTTGCACATAGAGTTGTCCCTTCCAGGGCTGCAGTGGCTATCAGGGTGATCCCCAGGGCTCCCCACATTCTTATGCGTCCTGTTCACTGCAAAGGGACCTGGCCGAGATAATGCCAGTGGCACTGAAATCCAGCCTGTGCTCAGGGATGCATGAGCTCAGAGTAAGGGATACCTGTTTCTAACAGGGCCATCAAGAAGGGTCAACTTTTTATAATTTTTCAGGCTAAAGAGAATGCCTTTTTCTAATTGGTCCTCCAAGAAGGGGCATTTCTGCCCCCATAGTTTGTTCTATGTACTGGCAGCTACCTGCAAGTTGTCCCTTCCAGGGACATCCTCAAAGAATCTGAAACTGAGCTGAGGGCCAGCCCTCTCCCTTTCATCCCATTGCAGGAAGTCACAGGGCTGAAGGACTTTAGCCCTCGCTGAGTTGTCCTCTATCTGCATGTTTTGGACAGGGAAACTGAGGCTCCATTGAGATCTTATCCCTTGCCCTGAGCCCCAGCACCAGCCTCTGGCCCAGAGAAGCAGCGGTCATGCAGCAGCCCTGTGTGGGGCCCTGGGTCACGTGCTTTTGCTCCCTTTGCCATATTTAGAATCGCTGGATCAGGGGAAACTTCTGTCCCAGCCCCTGAGGATTCTTGGAAAGAGCCTCACTCTGAGGCCTGGCTGACTGCCCCTCCCCTTTATTCTCTTGCAAGAGGAAGTAAGAGCCTGTTCTTCCCAGAGGATCCCGGGGCCCTCCAGGCCACACTGCAGCACCCTCACCCCAGCAGGAAGTGCCTCTCAGGTATAGCTGAAGTCTCTTCTGCAGTATCAGCTCTGGTTTGGGGCTTAAGAAGCCCTTTTCCACTGGAAGGTGGTGAGGGTCATGGCCTCTGCCCTCCAGGAACCTTGGCTGAATGGGGACAGACTAGCCTCATCTGTCCGCAAGACAGAATCTTGCCTTTGGGGTCCTAGTCTGGGGATGAGGAAAGAGTCACATACTCCCAAGGCCAGATATAGAAATGAGGGAGCCAGCTGGTGGCCAGGCAGGTGGCAGACACTGGCAGGACTGTCTGGGAGGAGGGACACTGGAGAGCGAGAAGGAAGGAAGGAGGCCCAGGAAGACGGGGCAAAGCCTGGATCTGCATTTACTTTGCCTGTTTGGGGGAGGTGTGTCCCCTTACCAACACAGGCTACTTCCTCCCTCAGGATCATCAATGCCTAAAAACAAAAACAAAAAACCCCAAAGCAAACAAAACCAAAAGTGTGTATATGGAGCACCTGTGATGTGCTGGATCTTTTGTCCCATTCTCATTATTGGGGATAATGGTCCTGTGTTCCCCGTAGACCCCTCTCCATGGCCTGGTCAGTTCCCTCTCCAGTCCATCGCTTCAGCTGCTTCAAACTTCCTTGATCTCTTCAGACCCCTGCCCACCCTGTTCTCCACCTCTGAGAAGTAGAGCTGGCCTCCTCTTCACAGAGGAAGTCAAACCCCTATGGGGCCCTCTGGGCTTCCTTGTTGTCCCCCACCCTCCTCTCCCACCTAGTCTCTCCCTCATCCCTCCTGTCACCATGGAAGCTGGCCAGCTTCCTTTCTGCTCAGCACCAGCTCTTCCCCTGCTCTGGATCCCAGCCTCCCTGATACCCTGGGGTCTTCATCCATCGAACAGTCCCTCTCTCTCCCACATCTTCAACTTCTCCTTCTCTCCTCTTTCCACTCTCCTCTTATCTTAAAAAAAAACCAAACAAAAATTTCCGTCCTCTGTATCCTTCTCTAGCTACTGATCTCAGCCTCTTTGCGTCAAACTTCCTAAAATAGTTATACCTACACTCACTGTCTCTACTTTCTTACTACCTCTCTCCCTTTCTCACCCCATCTGGGCCAGCTCCGGTCCTTCTCTCCATCTGAGGCTGCTCTGGCCAGGGTACCCAGTGACCAACTTGTCATCAAATCCAGGGAATATTTTTCAGGACTCATCTCGCTTGACCTCTTGGCAGTATTTGACACTGTTGTCCACTCTCTCCTTCTTGAAACACTTCCTTTGTGTGGCCTGGCCCCTCTCTCTTCTGGTTTCCTTCCCATCTCTCTGGCTGCTCCTTCCCAATCTGGATGGAGCATCTCTCCCCGCTGGGGTTCAATTGGGTCCTCTAAAATTTCGCACATGCTCTCCGGATTGTCTCAGCGGCTCTCATAACCTCATTCACCACCTCTACCCTGATGTCCTCCAGATCTGCATTTCTGGCTCAGGTCTCTCTCTTCATACCTACTGAGTGTTTGCTCATTGTCCCATAGCCCTCTCCATCTCAGCATGTCCAAAATGGAACTTATCGCTCTCCACACTTGCTTCTTCACTGGGGTCTCCCATCACAGTCCACTCATGGCACTTCATCCGTCCAATGCCCACACCAGAAATATGAGTCATTCTCCCTCCTTGTTCCCATTTCCAATTAATCACCAAGTCCTACTTCCCGAAACTTTACCCAGACCATCCACTTCTCTTTAGCGCTGCCACTAGCATCTTTGTAATTTGAATTATCGTGAAGCCTTTTACTTGCTTTTCCTCATCAGTCTCACCATCTCTAATTCACCCTTTGCACTGCCTGAACGGTGGTCCTAAAACACAAATCAGACCATGTCGTTCCCTCTCTTAAAACTCTTCAGTGGCTCCCCATTGCTTTTAGAATAACGTTCGTTATGCCCGAGGGTGCCATTCGGAGCCCCTGGATCTGGCCTTGTCTGGTTTCTTCACCAACCCTTTACTTTGGGCCCCCACGATCCAGAACTGCTGCCCACCTGTGCCGTCTGCAGGTTCCCATGTCTCTGTCGCTTGCAGATCCTGCTTTCTCTGCTTGGGGGACCCCCACCCCTGTCCGCATCACCTCCTCCAACAAGTCTTCATCGATTCCCCCCATTTTGTCTCTGCTAAAGCTGTCTTGGGGCTCCCCTCAACTCCCTGGGCACACTGTCATTACCTTGTCCATCATGTCATTGCTGTGTTATACTTGTTAATTTCTTGGGGGACCCAGATTATTCATTTCTGACTTTACACTAAACCTGGCTGAGTGTAGATAGCAATTAATGTTTCTTAAGTGAATATGGCTCAGAGTGGTTGGGCAATAACCTATTTTTTTCTGTGTGTGACAACTCCCACTCCCCCAGAACCCCATCTTTCCAGCCTCCAAGCATCTG
Organism: Pteropus medius; assembly: GCF_902729225.1. Lineage (NCBI taxonomy): Eukaryota > Metazoa > Chordata > Mammalia > Chiroptera > Pteropodidae > Pteropus > Pteropus medius. Next base: position 875,517 of record NW_024346824.1, read on the forward strand.
TCTCTCTAGGAACATCCCAGAGAATCTGGAAGTGAGCTCATGGCTGACCCTCTCCCTTCTACCCCACTGCTGGAGAGTCATAAGGCTGACATCCCCCACCTCATGTTGCAGATAGGGAAACTGAGGCTCAGAGAGGTAGTACGACATGTTGGTCCAGGTGGACTTGGGTTCAGGTCCCAGCCTTATGACGTTAGACAATCCTGTATGCCTTTCTTCCTTTTAAAATTGCTTTCTTCCTAGCCTTTTTTCCTTTTAAATAATAGCTTTAAGGAGATATAATTCACACACCATAAACCGCCCCACTTTTAAAGTGTACAATTCAGTGGTTTTCGGTATATTCACAGACTTGTGCAGCCCTCATCATACACCTTTCCGAGCCTCCATTTCCTCATTGGTCAGCCTTGGGTGATTACGGGTTAGCTCTCCTGGGGTTGTCGTGAGGAGTGATATGCATATAGAGGGCTTGGCACAGTGCCTGGCCAACAGAAACCCTTGGCCAGCACGGGCAGTTATGGAGTCACAGAGCAAATCAGGGATAAAGCCAACATTGGCACAAGACCTGCTTCCCCAGGTCTGTGGCTGCTTCTGGGCAGTGATTAGAGCTAGGCTGTGGGAGATAGGTGGGGGGTGGGGCAGAGAAGGCAGTGATTACAGTTGTTTAAAAAGCCTTGAGGCAGCTAATAGCCTCTCGCATTAGCTAAGCCAGTGATTCTCAGTGGTCTCCAGAGGAGCAACATTAGTGTCACTGGGGAACTTTGTAGAAATGCAAATTCTCATGCCCCACTTCATACTTACTGAACCAGACAATCCAGGAGTGGGTCCCAGAAATCAGTATTTTAATAAGCCCTCCAGGTGATTCTGATGCCCACTATAGTTTGAGAACCATGGTTCTAAGCAAGCCATTCACCTATTCCTTGCTGCCCTCCTGAATGAGTGAAATGGTCACAGAATGGCAGGGGAGTGGGGAGGAAGGGTTGTGATAAGTCTCACAATAACCCCCAGCCAGGAAGAGCCAGCCAGGCATCGCCCACCTGTCCCAGCTCTGTCTCCTGGGCTGGGCACGGGCCCCAAACTGCAGCCAGACATGATGGGTCAAGATGCTCCAGAAAGTGGCTGCCAGTCTGGCTTCTCTACTGGGGTGTTTATAGAGCCCCAAGCCAGCCAGCTCCTGTGTACCATCTATACTTATATAGATGGAGAAACCGAGGCCCCAGCGGGGGCCAGAGGCAATCCATAGTCTTTATTTGTTGCATGAATGAAGTCACATTCTGGTTCTGGAATACACAATCAGACCCCAGCTCCGGGCTCCTTCTCACTGTCTCCTCCCTCCCTCAGCTCCAGACATCTGCTTTCTCAAGAACTGGTATCTGTGCGAGGACCCCTGGGGAAGGCCAAGGCAGCTGGGGGGTCAACCTGTGCTGGGCTTCCAGCCCCGGCTCTGTCATTTAATTCACTGTGTGATCCTGAGCAAGTGTGTCCCTCTCTAGGCCCCATTTCCTCATCTGAAATACGGGGACGATTATTCAGGTACCTGGAACACAAGATGTTCTCTATCAGACTAAGTATGTCTGTTCAGCTATATTGAGTATCTAGGGTGAGGAAACTCCCAGCCAGAGCATCAAGGGGAGGTGAAGTTCAGGGGCTTTTTAAACAGCATCTACTAAATGGAACTGGTCAGAGTTGAAGACCTGCCTTCTCTCTTCCCTTTTCAGGAAGGATGCTGGGGAGACCAACAGGTCAGGGATGGATGTGCTAAGAGCTTTGGGAGTCTTACTGGTACAGACTGGGGGCTTTGGTGACATGGTATCTCGATGTTTGTTTAATATGAATTTCTACTATTCATTTACTGTTTTTAGACAGCGCTATAAAAAAATAAATAAATAAAGCAGGGTAAGGAGAGAAAGAGTGGAGATGGGGCCATCATTTTGGAGAAGGGGTGGTTGGGGAGCTTTTCCCAGGAAATGATGTTTGAACAGAGAGCTGGATGAGCAAGGAAGCAATAAATAGGCAGAGAAAACAGTGAAGTAAGTGCAAAGCTTGGAGGTAGAAATACATTTTGGTATGTTTCAGGAATGGCAAGAACGTCAGAATGCTGGAGCCCAGTGATGGGGGGCCGGAGGGAGATCAAGTTCAAGAGGTGGGGCAGGGGGCCAGATCTCACAGGGCCTTCCTTGGTGGACTTTTGGACTTTTGCCCTCTAAATGTGATGGGAAGTCAGTAGAGAGTTTTGAGGAGAGCGATGGTTTCTGGCTATGCATTGTAGGAGGATCGCTCTGGCTGCTTTGAATAGAGTGGGTTACGGTGGGGCCAGAGTGGAGGCAGGGAGACCAGTCGGGGGTGAGAAGGTGGTGGCTTAGTCAGGATGATGAGCTGTGGTCTCTTCAGGGATATATTCTGAAGGTAGTTCCAATAGAAATTTCTAAAGGATGGGATGTAGAGGCCGAGGGAAAGGACAGTCAAGGGTAAGTAACCCTTAGATATTTGGCCCAAGTCCCTGGGTGGAAGCTGGTGCCATTACTGAGATGGGGAGAATGGAAAGGAGCAAGATTTGAGGGCAAATTGAGTTTGTTTTTGGACATATTTGGTTTGAGAGGCCAGTAGACCCCCAAGGAGAGATGTTGAGTGGGCAGTTGGACATGTGAGCTGGACTCCGGGAAGAAGCTGCCACACCATCGCACCTGCTAAATGGCAAAAGCTATTGTGATAAAGGGGTGGGGACAGGATTAAAAGTGTTTTTTCCCTCCTCTGTTTGCATTTTTAAGGAAATGCACTTTAAAATTTAGTTTAAAATTAGTTTGTTATTACCCATGTTTATTCTGAAAAATATTAGGAAATGCAGAAAAGCAAAAAACAAAACAAAAGCCAAAGCAGTCTTAACTTTGTCATCCAGCAATAAGTCTTGCTGGCTCTTGGTATGCAGTATATAAAAAAAATCTACATTTTAAAAAATTGGAATCACACTGCCCTTAAGATTTTATAATCTGCTTTTTTCACTTAACCTATGTGAAACAGACATTTATCGACATGTAACTATTGGCATGGGAAGAAAAGTGTTCAGAAAAAAACTTTCGAAACACCCAGTGGGCAGCCCGCCTAACGTGGCCCACTTACCCGAGGATCTGAGGTCAGCTGAGCAATGAGACTGAAGGATTTCTGTTTAGGATTGGAGTGAAGGCCCATCAAGATTTGGCTGCAGCCCTTCCCAGAGGATGGGGCTAGGTGAGATGACTTCAGGGAGGGCCCTTATGCCCCGGAGCCCTGTGTCAGTGGCAGTCCCCATTCTCAGTGGATGTGGCCACTGCGTTTTCTGTAGTTAATTATTGAACAGGAGGAGCTGGTGCTCTCTCCTGGTGCTTTAGGTCTTTGCTCTTGCCTGGAACTGGCCAGGGAGGCCTCCTCCTCCCTCATTCATTCAAAACCCTTTACTGACATCTGCCACTTACTTCCGTTGCCCAGGGGCATGTACTGGGATGCAGTTCTATACCTGCCCTCCAAGCAGGCCGGGTGCCCCTCTCCAAGGAGGTTTAAGCGGGCCGGGGTGGAGCCATGCCCTTTCCGTGTCTTTCTTCTTGTCAGCCCCTGCTTTACAGACGAGGAGACTGGCTCAGAGAAGGTAGGTGACTTTTCCAGGGCCACACACACAACAGGACTGGTATCTGAACCCAGGTCTCTCTGATTCCCAATCCAAGCCCCTGCCACCACAAAACATGAACACAAATAAAGCTGTATAGAAAGCTACTTGGGACACATACAGGGAGGCCAGCATTGGGAGGGGACAGTAGGGTAGGGAGCATCCTTGAGGGCTCCTCAGAGCAGGGAGTGTTGTGTGGGGAAAGGGTGAACAGAGTCTTAGCAGGCTACAGTGATGAAGTGTTTGAGACAGAATGTGGAGTCAGCAGTCCCAGGTGTGGAGACTCTGGGGACATTTGGGGAAGGCTATAGGTCAGTCCTAAGGGACGTGTTTCCAGAGAAGTCCATTCCCTCAGGCATCTCTTTCAGGGCACGTGCATGTCTAGCACACCCCCGTACCAAAGAGGAGCCTTTCCGGGAGTCCAGTTGCTGCACCTGCAACTGTACCTCTCATCCTGCCTCCCTCACATCATATTCCTGAGGCCACCAGCTTCTCTCCTCGTGCCCTTTCCCCTCTGCCCATCCACTGGGAAGTTAGGAACTCTAGCGCTAATCTCCCCTGCCCTGGACATACTGGGTGGCCTTGGGCAATGCCTTTCCCTCTCTGGGCCTCAGTTTTCACATGTGTGCAGTTGGGGTTGAGGGAGGTGGTGGAGGAGTTGGGGAAGGGGGCACCTCCCTCAGCTGCTCACCTTCCCTGACTCCCTGGCTGACCTCTGGGGCACTTCTCTCAAGACTATCTTAAAACTAAGGCAGGGACTGAGGCCACCACTCATGAGTAGCTGAGCCTGGACGTTTTGCCTGATTGTGGGAACCTGGGCCAGTGTGTTCCCACTGCTAGCCCAGACTGACCTACCACTCACAGCTGAGTGACCACTTCTCTGAGCTACAGCCTCCATCAAGGGCAGTTGAGAGGGCTGAAAGGTGTCTCTGAGCTCAGTTGCCTAGAGCTTGGGGACTTCCCCCTTTGGCATCCAGCAGAGAGGCACAACTCCAGGAAACTCTGATTCATTTATCTGCTTTCCAGATAATTCTTCTCAAATGCTTCCCTCCTCCTCTGACTCTACAGCCACCTGTTCGGTCTCCTCAGCTGTCCTGTCCATCCAGTCTAACCCTTCTCTCCATGCTTCAATTGCAGATTTTTGCTGGTGTTCAGCTGCCTGGTGCTGTCTGTGCTTTCCACTATCCAGGAGCACCAGGAACTTGCCAACGAGTGTCTCCTCATCTTGGTGAGTGCTGGAGTCCCTGTCTTAGGGAGGCTGTGTGAAGTAGCATCTCAGAAATCAGAGTGAAACTGGAGAGAGGCTTCTCATACCATGGCTCAGAAAGTGGCTTTCTGTGCTGTGTTCCTTGAGCTGGTGGCTGCCCCTCTCTGGGCTTCATCCCCTGCTTTATAGCAGGTGTCAGGGGACCGCCTGCCTCTATGCCAGGGCTTATGATGGGCCCAGAGAGACAGTGAGTAGGTCCCACTCATTCTCAGGACCCTAATTCTCAGACTGCTAATTCTGCCCTTAGTGAGATGTTTGTTGTTTCTTCCTCCCTAAACAGAAGCATCTTGGAGGGGGACAGTTGACAGTCACTCTTTATGTCACTCGGTCAGGGTTAGAGAGTCTGGAATGACTGGGAGGGGGTGGGTGGGGTGAGGAGAAAAACCTAAACAGCTCATGGGGACAGGAAGGGAGGGCAGACTTGGGCTTTCAGTCTCTTTGGAAGGGGTCACCTGCCTTCCAAAATCCTCAGGTTTATCCGGGTTCATCCAGGAGAAGTGGTCTGAGGAAATCCTAGTACCCCTAACCCAGGGACTCTGGGCTGTTTCTGGGCTGTGTGACCTGGGCCTCGGTACTAGAGAATGGGGAAAACTCAGGCCTCTGGCCCCACAGGAGTTTGTGATGATCGTGGTGTTTGGCCTGGAGTACATCATCCGTGTCTGGTCTGCTGGATGCTGCTGCCGCTACCGAGGATGGCAGGGCCGCTTCCGCTTTGCCAGAAAACCCTTCTGTGTCATCGGTAATAAGGCCTGGTTCCCACGCCTGACCCTTGACCCCAACCCTGACCCAGACTCTGGCTTCTGACACAGACTCAACGGACCAATTCCCACTACAGCCCCACGATCCCAGGAATCCCCGACCTCAGGTTCCTGACGTGGGGTGGGTTGGTTCCCTGGAGCTGGCTGTGACCTCGCCATCTCCACCCCTTCAGACTTCATCGTGTTCGTGGCCTCGGTGGCTGTCATCGCTGCGGGCACGCAGGGCAACATCTTTGCCACGTCTGCGTTGCGCAGCATGCGCTTCCTGCAGATCCTGCGCATGGTGCGCATGGACCGCCGCGGCGGCACCTGGAAGCTGCTGGGCTCGGTGGTTTACGCGCACAGCAAGGTGAGGCCGGCTGGGGGGCGTACCTGGACGGGGCCAGGTTCGACCCGAGCAGGGAGGGCAAGGCCGCAGTGGAGCCGGGGGATGGAGGCGGGGCGGAGGCAGGGCCTGGGGTGGTTGGTCCAGGTCTCTAAGGGGCAGGACAAGGTGCGGGCAGAAGCTGGGCGGGGGCGGGGCCTACGAGTCAGGACCAGGCCAGGAGGCGGGGCCTGAGGGCTAGGGCTTGAGGGTGTCACTTCGAAGCTTCTAGGTTTGGGGGTCTGCAGGCGCAGCAGCGGGGGTCAGGAGGCGTGTCTGGGAGGGTGAATGGGCGGGACTAGATATGAGGCCAAAGATCAAAGCCTGAAAGTGGGGTTTGGGGGGCGGGACAAAATGGGCTTGCGCGGAGGGAGTGGTGTGAGGGAGGGTGCGGGAGGAGGGAGGCCTGAGCGTAGTGTCTGGACCGTGGAGGGCAGGGCCGGGGGCGTGCCCTGCGGTCTTGAGAAGGCCTGACCATTTAGGGAAGACGGGGCAGGGTCTCTTTGAAGGGAGGAGCTGAGAAAGAAAGGCTGGCGGAGCCACCGCCGAGGAACTCCGAGGTATGGGGTATTTTTATCCCCTTCCAGAACACCTCCCATAGGCAATTCTGGGAGCCTGTCACCTCCCCACCTCTCCCAGCTGGGCACAGCGTTCCTTACTTCCTCACGCCCTTCCGCCTGAGTCCTCCCTGTGGTCTCACCCGTTGCTGCCCCCGCAGGAGCTGATCACCGCCTGGTACATTGGGTTCCTGGTGCTCATCTTCGCCTCCTTCCTGGTCTATCTGGCCGAGAAAGACGCCAACTCTGACTTCTCCTCCTACGCCGACTCGCTCTGGTGGGGAACGGTGCGTAAGGGTCTACACAGGGCCTCCCTTCTCCTAGGACTGCCCCCTGACCATTGTGACCTATTCAGGGTTGAGTGGGCCTGTCCAGGGTTGAGTGGGCCTGTCTCGGCTAGGGCTGGGACCCCTATGACCAGCCTGTATGGTAGACCCCCAATTTGCCCTAGTGGACCGGCTTGTGCTATCTAGACCCCCATCTCAAGCCCTCTGACCTGCATCCGTTCCCCCTGACCAGCAGGGCATGGGAGAGGGGATATGTCTATGCCTCTAACTAGTCCCTGTGACAAGTTCTTGTGACCAGCCCCTTGTGGGCAACCATGGGGGCCTCTTCCTCCATGATCAGGCTTCCATTTGCCTGTGCCCCCAACAGGCTCCTGTGGGTGGCCCCTGTGACCAGCCCTGTGAGTAACCCATTTATGTCCCCAGATTACACTGACGACCATCGGCTATGGTGACAAGACGCCTCACACGTGGCTGGGCAGGGTCCTGGCTGCTGGCTTCGCCTTACTAGGCATCTCTTTCTTTGCCTTGCCTGCTGTGAGTTCCCCTCCACCTAGGATCACCCAGCCTGGGGCAGAGGGGGCTTGGGGGCAGAGCCTGCTAAGCCCCTATCCTGCATTAGTGGTGGTGGGAACCTCAGATGAGTAGAGATTGCCTTATTTTGTTCCCTGCCCCCTCCATCACATTCCTGCAACCATGCCTATCCCCTTAGGGCATCCTGGGATCTGGCTTTGCCCTGAAGGTGCAGGAGCAGCACCGGCAGAAGCACTTTGAGAAGCGGAGGATGCCAGCGGCCAACCTCATCCAGGTACAAGATGTCCAGGAAGCCCCTGAGCCGAACTGGTGTGTCAACACAGTATGCTGACCCTTGTGTGCCAGGTGGACAGGTGTGCCAGGCTCAGACCTGGGGCCACAGGGAGGAGTTCAACTTTTCCCTAAGAACAATGCGGAACCACTGACAGCTCTGAAGTAGGAGAGTGGGTATTGTGATTAGATTTGTGTTTTGAAAAGTGGTGAATGGATTGGAGGGTGACCCAGGCATGTGAGGAAGACCACTTAAGAGACTGTGGCAACAGTGTGGGTGAGGCGGGGTGCTGGGTGACATGGATTAGGGTTGCAACAGGTGAGATGGAAAGAAATGGGCAGAGTCTGCATATTTAGGAGGTAAAAATTCGTGACATCAGGCATGAGGGAGAGGAGAAGGAGGCGGTGGGTGACTTCCAGGTTTCTGGCTTGCCCAAATAGATGGTCCATGGCCCCGCTCCATGGAATTACGGTAGCAGATTAGGGAGATGAAGAATGTGAGTTTGGCTGGAGCATGTGGAGTGTGAGGGGTTTCTGAGCCCCTGTGTGGCACTGTGGAGGCGGCAACTGGATGTACAGGTGTGCTGCTCAGAGGAGAAGGATGGGCAGGGCAGAGAAGGTGTGGAGCCGTTGCATGTCGACAGTACTGAAGCCCTAGGCACAGATGAGCTCACCCAGCGGGGAGAGGAAAGACAGAAAAGAAAAGATGGCCCAGAACCGGGCTTTAAGGAACCTCAGATTTTCGTGGCTGGGCAGCCAAAGTTGAGCCGGCCAAGGAGAGAGAGAATCAGTAGTCAGAGGGGTGGGTAAAAACCAGGAGTGTGTGGCCTCAGTTTCCCCCACTGTGTTGAGGCATTCTGACAGGACATAGGCTGGCAAGGGCTCTGATTTATGTGGCTCTGTGACTCAGCCTTGGTTTCTCCCTGGTCAGGGGTGGGTGCAAGAGACACTCCTTTGGGAAACAGTTCAGGGAATGCTGGTACAGCCCACATTGGCCTGCTCCCGAGCATGCCACCCTCTGACCACCCCCTCACCCCAGGTCTGACTCAACCCCTCCTTATCTTTCCTCCCCAGGGTGGAACCTTGCTCCCCATCCCTACTATCTCCAGCCACCAGCCCAGCATTTCGTTCAGTGTCCTCTGGGGCACAATGGCCACTGTCCCGTGGGAGCTGGCCTTTCAAGGGGCATTGTAGGGGCAGGCGGCTGGCACTGTCCATGCTGAGAGACAGCTGGTATTGTGGTGCCCATAATTAATGAGACAGCCTGGCAGCTGCTCCCCAGCCCAAGCCAGGGGCCTAGGCAAGCAGGAAGTAAAAATATTCCTGTCCTGGGAGTCAGCATTGGGCAGTTCCTTAAGGACAAGAGGCACCCAAAGAAGGGGGGGCACTTCTGCTTTGTCTTGCCTAGCAGCTTCCATGCCTCCCTGCTCTCACTGATCACCCCACTCACAGTGCCTCCCTGGTTCTTCTCCTTACCCGGAGGGAGGGAGACAGTCAGTCCTTCCTCCTCCATCCTGCTGCTGAGAAAACCCTATAAGTTTAGGGATTTTGAGGGATTGGTAGGTGATGCTCTGTCCTCCCCTCCTCAACTGCATGGGCAATGACAGGCAGCTGGGAAAGATGGGGTGGGATTATTATTAATAATAATGATTCACTCAGTCAGCATTCATTCCCTGAACATTTGCAGAACACCTACCATGTGCCAGAGGATACATTGGTGACCAAGACACAGCTTACAGCCTAGGAGGAGAGGTGTTGATCAAATACACAATGAATAGATATCTATCAGCCGTGGTAAGGAAAATAACAGGAGAGTTTAACAAGGGAACTTGGCATTAAGTGCCAACTGTGTGCCAGGCACTATGTTTGGCGTTTCATATACATTCACCCTATTCAATCCTCACACTAACCAGTTAGGTTAAGTAGTATGACATTCACTTTGCAGATGAGGTAACTGAAGCTCCGCAGCTTTACCTAATTTGCCCACATATGTAAGGGGCACAGCTAGAATTGGAAACCCACGTCTGCCTGACGACAGAACCCCAGCTCTTAACTCTTGCACTCTAAGGCCCCTGCCTCTGAGGCTGATCTGCTCATTACCTTGGGAAGGAATTTCTCTCTAGGCCACCATTTCTCTGGCTGGCCCTACTGGTGGCTATGGAATTGGAACTGGCTTCTGGCTGTGCACACCTATCTTCAGCTGGCCCAAGGCCTAGGTTGTCTCAGGGGCAGAGGGCTGGTGGGGGTTGAGAAGCCTCACTGATGCCTCGTCTTTCCCTTTCCTTTCTCACATCCCCCCAGGCCGCATGGCGCCTGTACTCTACCGACACAAGTCGGGCCTACCTGACAGCCACCTGGTACTACTACGACAGTATCCTCCCATCCTTCAGGTACGCCCTGCTGCAGGGGGGGAGGTGAGGGAAGGGAGGGCTGACAGTAATGCCCCTTGAGGACGGGTGGCTGGGACTCAGCCCTGGGGGGTGGGAAAGGGATGATGGTTCCCAAGGGAGCATCTGGGGCTGGCTCTGCAGATTCTACCTAACTCAGAGCCCAGAGTGTCCTCTCTCCTACTCTCTGTGCCCAGGGAAGGCAGTGGACATTGGACACAGGGCATGGGGTGGAGCCTGGCCCCTCTGACTCAGCGCTGTGTCATAGAGTGTGCATGCTCACCCAGAGTTGATGCCACTCAGGGCAGCAACGCGGCCAGTTCATCTCCCCTCAGTCTGTGGGGAGGCAGTGTTAGCCCTTACCAGTCGGTGTATTGCATCTGGGTGGAGAAAGTTTGGGATGGGCAAGAACAAGTGTGCCAGAGTTTGGTACAAGGGCCCTCACAGCACCCCTCTGCATAAATATATACCTACTTTGGCTGTGCCAGGAAGCAGCCTTTGGCCCAGAAGTGGGTTTATCCCTCTGGCCCAGGCCTGGGTAAGACTGCAAAGGGGGTGGCTCCACACAGAGGATTGTTAATAGCATCATCGAGGTTCATGTGGCCAAGTGCCTGGCCAGGCCCTCGGGTGGGAATGAAGACCATGCGGCACGGCTCTGTCCCGTGGGCAGGCTGTCATCAAGGCGGGCCAGGCTGCTGTGCTCAGCGCTTCTTCGGGTGCCTTTTTTTTGTCTCATTAGTTCTCCAAGAGCAGCTGTTGCGTGATCCCACTCATTCTTACACCTGGCTGCCCCCCTCCCTGCCCCTCTCAGCTCAGGGGCTTCCCTGGGGAGCATGAGAGAAGGGGCTGAGAAGGGGGGCTCCCAGAATCACACTGGTTCTTCTCCATCTCTCCACTTGGCCAGAGGCACGCTCCCACGTCAGAGACAGGGAGTGAAATTAGAATAGAAGAAGCTGCCCTTTCTTTGACTAGCCCTAAGACTTAAGGTCCCACACCTTGGGGTGTGGGACAGAGGTTGGTTTGTTAGGAATATGATGGGTGTGAGGGAGAGGGAAGATTTTGGGGTAGAGTGGTTTTGAGTCCTCTGGTAAGAGATCCAGGGCTTGGTTTGGAGATTCTGGGTCCACTGGGCCTCCTGCTCCTTGGACCTCAGTTTCCTCATCTGTATGATGGGAAGGCAGAAAGGAGAGACATTCTCCTTGGGTTATGGAAACAGGAAATAGGCTGGAGAATTAGGAAGAAGCTGAGCCTTAAATCTAGTCTCCAAGAACCCAGAGCTGCAGGGGAAAGAAGTTGGGTTAGCTACCCTATCAAGTCTCCCTCCTCAGCCTCAGTTTCCCCCTAAATCTAGAGTCAGATCTGGAGGGCGAGGATTTCAGGGCTGCTGCTGGCCTCCAGGCTTGATGGGCAGAGTAAGCTGAATTTGAGCTCCCACTTACTCCCCTGTGACGGTGCTCTGGAGTTGTGTCCAGCCTACACAACCTTGGTATCCCCGAGGATTTCCCAGGAACTGATTGTAGAAAGGGAGAGAGAAAGGCTAGTCTCTCCCACCCTGCACCTCTGCCTTCTGGTCTGGGGTATTTGCTGAGCACCTTTAGAGGGGCAGGGCCTGGCAAAATATGAGCTCAGGAGCTCAGTTCCCACCAGGTGATGGGGTGGTGCCAGGGCCCTGCCTGCTGCTGATGGCGCCCTCTCCTGCAGAGAGCTGGCCCTCTTGTTTGAGCACGTGCAACGGGCCCGCAATGGGGGCCTACGGCCCCTGGAGGTGCGGCGGGCGCCGGTACCTGATGGAGCACCCTCCCGTTACCCGCCCGTTGCCACCTGCCACCGGCCGGGCAGCGCCTCCTTCTGCCCTGGGGAAAGGTAGGGGCCCTCTGGGGCTGCCACCTCCTCTTGCTTCTCCTCCTCTTCTTCCATTCTCTGTCTCATCCTCTCTCAGACCTGCCTCCAGCCACTATATGGGTGTCTGGGCCTGTTCTGGGGACTCCCAGGCCTTGTCATGAGGCCCGGTCAGTTGTCGTCGGACAGCCTGACAGGTACAGACTGAGAGCCTCTCTGGAGAAACCAGGCCGGACTCACCTTTTTGTCACCCGGGAGAGTGGGGATTTGTCCACACCACCCTTTCCCATCACCTCCTCCGTTCATCCCATTGTCCTCTTTCTTTCTCTGTTTCCACATCCCCCTCACTCTTTCATCCCTGCACCCCCATCCCTCCTGGGAAGCTGGAGAGAGGAGGAGGCCGCTGGCCACAGGTGCTTACGGCTCAGGTAATTGTGGGCACCATCCTGGGGTATGAGGGCAGGGACCCCCTCCCCCACCATATTCCTCTAGAAGGGGCTTGACACTGAATTCACCTCTTGGGAATGAGATGCCAGCTGGAAAGAGAGCTCTGTGGCTAAGAACTGCTGTAGGACCTACGTAAACGCAACCAATGACTAATGCTCTTGTCTTGTGTAACCCTTGTCCACAGCTTTGCTGATCCCAGAGGATCCTCCTGGGATTTTCCCACAATGCTTTTCTTCCTTGCTGAAGGACATTTTGCTGCTCCCAACAGTCTCTTTCCCCTTGACCTAACTCTTCTGGAGCTTTCGCATCTTGAAAGAACAAAGAAAGAACAATGCTTACCCCACATAAATGTTCATAATAGTGGAATTTTAGGCTTATTTGGATAAGGGAGGGCCCCTAACAGTATGGGAAAGTGGCTGCTCCTGTGGAGGTGTAGCTTTGGGGGCAGAGATTCAACCCCCCACCCCCCCATTTCTCCCGTCCTGTACCCATTTTGTTTTGTCTCATCTTCACACATCATCCCTGCATCAGCCAGCTGGACATTTGGGCCTCGGGCCTCAGGTGCTAAGCCCCTGGTCCAGAACAAGGGAGAAGAGAAGAGGTGAGCCACTCAGTGGTCAGGAGGAGGAGGTGCAGTGAAAGCTTGCCTCTGCCACTTGAGGCTTTTTGTCCTTGAGAAAGTCATCAAGTCACTTCCAGCCTCTGGGTCCTTGGCAAAACATCAGCAATGTTTAAGCTGATCAGGAGCTCTTGATTTTCTGGGTTTCTGGGCTGAAAAGCCTGGGGAACAGGGTGGTTTTGGTGCAAAGGATGCTTGGAGCAGCATTCTTTCCTGGTTCTCAGTGGGGACACTTATGGCCAAGGACTGCACAGGAAGTGAGTGGAGAGGCAGAGTCCTCCAGGTCAGGGGCTGGAGGGGAGGAAGTAACACTGGCCAGGCCAGGCTAGGAGATCCCTGGGAGAGCATTCATGGTGTGGCCCCCACTCAGATTCTCTGTTACTGCCTGAAGGCTGTCATTATTATTTCCATCCCCATCCAACCCTGTCCTCCAGGCAGAAACTCAAAGTTTTGGCATTTGCGTAACCCTGCCCAGCTGAGCCAGGGTGCTCTGTAGCTCCCAGTTTGCTCTGGTCTCACCTTGCCTGAATAGGAAGGCTCTGGGAGTGGAGATTAGCTTGGAGCCCAGCACCCGTACCACCTCTCACAGCTGCTCTGGGTCTCTGGGCCCCCCAAGGCTTAGGAACAGATTATTGCTGAGTGCTTGGCCATCGTTAGCTCTCAACCTTATGTCTTGTCTGCCCTAGAGTATCTGCATGGCTAGGTGGTGGTGGAGTGTCCCTTCTACTGAGGGACCCCAGGGGGCTGAGATGTGACTTCCAGGAGATCAGGAACTGGGCTTAGAACAAATGTCCATATCCTTAATCTTGGCTGTCTGGGCCCTATGGATGGGACCCCACACACATACACATATACACACTTTGTTCTCACAGCCTCGGTGGTGCTTGTGGATAGATCCAGGCTGAGCACATTCCCAGGACTACAAGGAGCAGGACTTCCTGGGGGATGGCATTGTCAGAGCCAGAGCCTCCTCTCTCTGGCGTTTTGCGACGAAGTGCTAAAGCAGTGTTTCTCAAAGCATGGTCTACTAATCTCTTGCATTAACCTCCTGTGGGATATTTGTTGAAAATGCAGATAGCTGGACCTCACCCCCAATCCCCCAAAAGGAGAATCTCTGGAGAAGAGGCACAGAATTCTGCATATTTAACCTTCCTCCCAGGAGATCCTCATGCAAAGCTTGAGAACCTCTGCAATCTGGGAATGTGGCTGGAGGATGATTTGGGTGGTGATGGGGCTTCTCTCCCACCAGCAACAGGAAGGTGGCCCCATCTTGGCAGCTCCCCATTCTCTGCCCACCGTCTCCTTCCCACTAACCTGTTTGTGTCTTGTTCTCAACTTTTCAGCCAGATGTTTAGTAGTAAACGGAGTTTCTTTCGGATCCACGCCAGCTGGAGACCGAGGTACCCCCTTACCTGCTCCTCCTGTCCCCACTCCTCCTTGCCCCACCAAGTTCAGGGGCTGGAGAGGGGGACAGGATGGGCCTAGGACAAGGTGCATGTGCCTGCCGCCTGCCATCTGCCTTGAGGCCCCTTTGAGCCCCTCGCCTTCCTGTGGATGCCTCTGCTAAGTCTGGGGGCATGGGCCTGGTGCCTAGTCGTCCAGAAAGAACACTTACAGGAGCCTCAGGATGAGTTCTGGCTCTGCCACTGATCTGTTTTGTGATCTTGGCCAAATTGCTTCCCTTCTCTGGACCTCAGTTTCCCCTCTGTGGAAGGGGAAGATTGAACTAGAGGCTCTCTGAGGGTCCCTCCCACTCTGACTTTTTCTGGGCCTTGAGTTTAGCTTCCCCTCTGCCCACCTAAGGACCTGGCAGATGTCTGAAGGAGCTGAGATGGGCACCTCCCTCACTAACTCCAGAGCCCGGCTCTTTTAACTGCATCACCACTACATTCCTTGGTACCTGCCCCATGCCAGGCCCAGCACTAGGAACACAGTGATTCATAAAACATGGTGCCCAGAGAGTTGCAAAGAGTAATTGCTATTTGGTGTGACGAATGCCATAACAGGAGGACGCAGAGGAGCTGTGGAGCCAGGTCAGGCACTGCCCACCCCAGGAGGCCTGAAAAGGAGGAGGTGTGAGAGAGGGCATTCTAGACCAAAGAAGTGGCAAGGTGTGGAGCTGAGAGAGAGCACAGCAATGACAAAGGGCCAGGCATCCCGCATGGCCAGATCTGAGCGGGAGGTCAGGAGCTGAGGTTGGGGGCAGAGCTGGGTCATGAAGAACTCAAAAGCCCAGCGTGAGCCTCATTCTGTTGGTGCTGCCCAGCAGCTTGGGCTCATGGAATCCTGGGTTTCCCCAAAGTGCCTCTGGAGCCTTGTGTATTGGGGGACCCATGAGTAGGAGACGAGTGACAGAAGTCTTGGCTGCACTACCCAGAGGCAGTGTTTCTTAGAAATGTTGGTTCTGGATCTGAACCTGGCCAGCAGGTTCACTATCTAGGGGACCTTGGGCATAAGCCTTTTGTGCCTGTTTCCTCACATGTAAAATGTGGATGATAATAGAAGCTGCTTCCATTCAAACTGTGCCTGCTCATAAGAAATGCTGTGTAACGTTGGCCTCATTTGGTCTGGCATGTCCAGCAGTTAAGATATCTCTTTAAAAAAAAGCTTGGAAACCACGTCTAGGAAATGAGAATACACTGAATGAAGGGTTAAACTGAGGAGTCTCCAGGTCAGATTTGCCCCTTTGCAAGATGGCTTTGGCTGTGTGGACATGGTGGGTGGGAATGGCAAGGTCAGGGCAGAGGGGCCAATGACGAGGCTGTTTCCACAGTCCTGAAGAGAGGGGCTGTATGCAGCACTAGAAGAGGCAGGTGGCCTCTCTTCCCCCCATTACCTTGGCCTTTGGTAGGCAGATGGTGGGTACTTAAAGAAATTCCCTGTGGAAGTGAGTATAGGGGTTGGGTCCAGCAAGGCAGTCAGAGAGCAGCCTGTGCCCAGAGCTTGCCCTCACCCACAGGACAGCTGCCGTCAAGCACACACCATCCATCTCCCAGGCACCAACAGACCCCTTAGATCAGAGTTTCTCGACTTCGGCACTGTTGACATTTTGGGTCAGATAATTCTTTGATGTTGGGAGCTGTCACATGCAATGTAGGATGTTTAGTAGCATCCCTAGTCTCAACCCACTAGATACCAGGAGCATTCCCCAGGGTAACCAAAAATGTCTCCAGATATTGCCAAATGTCTGCTAGTGAGCAAAATCCCTCCACCCTCCGTTAAGAACTACTCCCATAGACCCTATCCTGATTGCTTGCTCCAGCCCTTGCTCCATCCACAGGAGCTCTGTGACCTTGGGCAAGTCATTTCACCTCCCTTCACATCTATAAAATTGGGATGGAAAATATGGAACCCACCATGCGAAGTGGCTGAGCGAGCAGCTGAAGCAGTTGGACAGGACCTTGCATGTTTGAAGGAGCCTGGGAAGGGAAGGTGCTCTTTCGATGTCTACCATGTGCCAGGTTTCTTTCCATTTTCTTTGAGCTTTTTGGCACCAGAGAGGCTGATGTGAGCCATTTTCTGGGCCCTGCCCAAGGAGCTGAAACCAGGGCCACCCCTGGGAAAACAGTGCCTTCTTACATTGAAGAGGAGCACAGGCCTCTGGCTGGCTGGAAAGTTACAGAACCCAAAACCCTGGCCAGAAGCTCCTTCAACCATCACAGAATCAGAGCTGGAAAGGGACCTTTCACGGCCTCTAGTACAAGCCCCCAGACCCGTTCCTCCATAAATCCTGCTGAGTGCAGGCTCAGTCTTGCTCGCATACTTCTGGTGACAGGGAGGTCACCCTCTTACCCCAGAATACCATTGGAGTGATGTGCCGGGCGCAAGATCTGGAGTTCTAGGCCCTTGGCTGAATGTCAGGGCCTTGTCTGCCTCCCTCTCTTTCTCTCCCTTTTGGAGGAGTGAAGGACAGGGGTTGCACGCACCGGGCGGGTGTCGGGGTGCTTGCCAGCATGAGGAGAGCTCAAAGGAATGGCTCTGCAGAGGGAAGTTTGGGAGAGCCAACCTCAAACTTTGGTTGGAATCTTTGGGATGTGTTGAGGGGATACTGGGCCAGCAAACAGCATGCTAGATTGCAGCAGCCACCCCTGCCCTGCCCTTCTGATTTCAGGGCTCCAATCCTTGACCTATAACCTCTCTCCTCTGGGCAGAGGCCCCTACCTATAAGGATGGCCCCACATCCTGGCTGCCTTCCCGAAGGTGCCCCTGGTTTCGAGATCTTCCATACTTCAGTACCTTGGCTCTATATCCTATACCCCATGCCCAGGGCATGGGGGACCCTGGCTCCCACCCAGCCCTGAAACCAGAATCTGTCCTCTGCTCCACCCTTGATCTGAAAGTCTCCGAGAGTAGGTGACATAGTCTTCTCCTCCAATTCCTGCTCCACCTCAGGCCGCCTCTGAAACTGGCTGGTGCTCTTCTGAGCCAGGGCCCCAGACATTTGGGGTGGAAGGGCCCTGAACTTGCCTGCAGGGGGCCCTTCAAGTGGCAAGCCACAGCAGGGAGGCAGCAGTGACACCCACAGGGCATGAGATGGTGGACGTTTGCATAGGTCCTACTCCAGTGATAACATGGTCCTTGACCCTCTTGGACACAGGGTTACTCTACCAGGTATTGGTTAACAAGAGTTTGTCCTGGGGAACTTGAGGCCTCCCCCCATACCTGTCTTCCTCCAAGGTTTGAGGGATGTGGGGTGGGGAGCGGGGTGTGGAAAGGGAAGTCTGAGCACACGTAGACATACACTTGTGTGCTCACATGAGCACAGATGTGTAAGTGCTGTTCACTGAGGCTCAGAAGGCAGTGTATGGGGTGTGGGGCTGTGCAGGGAGATGCTGTGGTCACATGGGCAGGATGTCAGTCCAGGTGAGCTGAGTTCAGGCAGGGGAGACCGCAGAACAGGTTAGAGACCCTCACTGGGAGGGTGGGCACAGGGCATGTCCTGAGCATACATGTGGGTCCAGGGGCTAAACCCACAGGGCCAAGGCCCCTCAGCAGGCCAGTATATCTCCAAGGGCACTATGTATACTGATGTCTGTGTGATGGAGACCTTTGGAATTTTGCAGTGCACTACCTGTGCTGCTGTATCAATCAGGTCCTGACCTGACCAGTGTGGGGTCAGATAGCTCCAGCAGTGGGGAAAGGAGGAAAATATAAATTGACACACATACGCACATGTCAACATATGTACACGCACTAGTACCTGTGTACCCACAGTTACATGTGTGCATACAAACACACACACACACCCTTCCTCAACTCCTCATGGCCTGCCCCTGTGTACAGCTGGCCAGGTGAGCTTCTCTATCCCTCAGCAGCCTGTCTGTGCCCAGACTGGGTACCACCTCCATCCACCCACCTACCCGGGCCAGGCCAGCTCCCCTGTCCTCCTGTCTGTCTTTGGCTCCTTTCTGGGGTTTCACTCACTCCTTCCATTCTGACATCTGTCTCCTGTGCACTCCTTATCTGTCTGGGCAGTGAGGGGTGGGAGGTGAGGTGGGAGAGGAATTGCCCAGACTGACCCTAGATCAGCTTCTTGTAGGAATCAGGCCCTCCCTACCACACCCTTATCCCATCCCAGGAAGTTACACATGGTGGAGAACCAAGACCCAATAGCCACCCTCAATTCCTAAGCCATCTGTGTCCCCCCTCATGCCCACCCCGGCTCCAGCTAACTTGCCTCTCTCCCCCACCCGACCTGCCCTGCCAGCAGCCGGATGGGCATCAAAGACCGCATTCGCATGGGCAGTTCCCAGCGACGGACGGGCCCCTCCAAGCAGCACCTGGCACCGCCACCAATGGCCACCTCCCCGAGCAGCGAGCAGGTGGGTGAGGCCACCAGCCCCACCAAAGTGCAGAAGAGCTGGAGCTTCAATGACCGCACCCGCTTCCGGGCCTCTCTGAGACTCAAACCCCGAGCTTCTGCTGAGGGTGAGCCCCTGGGGCCTGGGGCCCAGGGCCTGCTGAGGGTAGCAGTGTGGGCAGAGTCCAGGTTGGTGGGTGGAGTGACTTGGTTCTAGTCCCAACTATGCAACTGATTGACCATCTTTGGGTGCCCATCTTTTGGTCTGTAAAATGGGTACTATGATATCTGCTTTGCTGGGCTCCAGACTGTTTGAGAATCAAATGAGCATACAGAGGGTGGCACTTGGTAGTGGTTAAGGGCACAGGCTTTGGAGCCAGGCTGTGTAGGTTTGAATCCTGGCTTTGCCATTTGTCTTGGCACATCTCCCTGGGCCTCATTTCTCCCCACCTGTAAATGGGGACAGTAGTAGTACTTGCTTCATAAGATTGTTGTGAGGATTAAAAGAGATTATCCATAGAAGGTGAACAGAAGAGTTTTTGGAACATCTAGTAAGTGCTCAACAACAGCTAGCTGCATTACAAATGTGCTTTGGATGGAGCAGGAGTCTGTACTTGCTGAGCCCCAACTGTGTACTGCCCCGCACTGGATTATCTAGTTTACTTCTCCCAACTACCCTGTTTTTATCCCCATTTCGCAGACATGGAGACTGAGATCTCTCAGCTAGTCAGTGGCAGAGTTACTGCTCTCACCCAGATCTGTCCAACCCATAATCCACGTTCCCCTCCCCACCCATCTTCAGCCAGCCTCGCCCGTGGATATGACGCTGTGAACCTGGGGCAGGAGGCGGGTGTCACTTTTTAACCAGTCAGAGAGGTCACTTTTTGAGTTCTAGCTCTGCTCCTAACTTGTGCTGTGATTTAGGCAAGGTATTGCCCCTTTCTGTGCCTTGGTGTCTCTTCTGGAAAGTGAGAGGTTTGGACCAAGTCTCCTGGAAGAGTTCCCCCCAGCTTTGACATGCTTCAGACCCCTGGATTGTTGGTAGACAAGGATGAGTTTGTAGACAAAGATGGAGGATGGGGATGGGAAGCCTCTTTGGCCCTGGAGGGAGGCGACCCAGCTAAGCTGCCTCTGTCTGTGTTGTGTCAGTCTCTAAGGTGCTGCTGGCTGACAACTCAGTGAGCCCTTTCCTAGAAAGTTATAGAACCCCATAAACCAGTCTTTGGGAGGTGCTGACCCATGGGAGCCTGGGCATGGCTGGTGCCTGGGGCCTCCTCTTCTCTGCCCAAGAAGCTGCCTGGCCTCCCCCCACCTCCTGCCCCTATGGGCCAGAAGAGGATCACTTCTCTGTGCAGTGCACCAGCCTTGGAAAAGCAGTTTCTCTTATCGGGAGGGAGAACGATTTGATTTAGGGATTTCCCCAGTAGCAGAGCTAGGCATGGAAACTGGCCCCTTGAGCTTTCTTCCCTCTTGGCTGAAGGATAAGACTGTGTATGATTATGTGCAGAGGCTGCAAGCTCCTTTTCTCTGGAACTCACTGTTCTGCATGGTGGGACTAGTGGGGCTTCCTCCAGGGCTCTGTGCAATTTGCCCCGGGCCACACCAGATGTGCCCTAAAACAGCTCCCACACCGGGCCAGCAGGCGGGTGTTTACTCTGACTTAGCATAGGGAGATGGGCATGCAACAAGTGAGATTTCTGCTCTGGGTAGGGCAGCAAGGGAGGCTGGAGCCTGGTCTGCCTTGTGCCCCCAGAAAGGTTCTGGGACATTTCCGGGCCTCTGTCTCCCTGTTGGGACCTTTAAGGGTCGTTAGGCACGTGGTGGTGGAGGCGGGAGTAGTCCTTTCTGCCACTACCACCTGGGCCCCCTGACTTTCCAGAGGGCCCCTCGGAAGATGTGGCAGAGGAGAAGAGCTACCAGTGTGAGCTCACAGTGGACGAAGTCATGCCCGCTGTGAAGACGGTCATCCGCTCCATCAGGTGAGACTGAGACCTGAGGGGCTCCCCCCATCCATCTGCCACCCACTGCTGCTCCCCATCTGGGGCTTGCCCTCATGGCAGACCTGGCCGAACTCCCGGGCACACCAGCTGCTGCCCGCCTGGCACCCTTGTCTGTGCCTGGCTGGCGGGGACCCTGGAGTGTGTGTGGGGTGGGGAGGTGGCATATGGCTCCCAGCAGGGTTTGCTTATACTCTTACACCCAAAGGACTGGCTGGGTGGGCAGGGGGCATGGCTGCCCATCACGACCCCTTTCCTCACACCCACAGTGTCCTCTCTGCTTCTCTCTTCTCTTGCTCAATTTATGTCAGGCTTTCTTTTATTTCTCTCTCCCTAGCTATGTATTGGCATCTGCCTGCTTCTCCCTGCGTCTTTGTCTTAAGTGCTCTTTCCCTCTGTCTATATGCCCCAAACTTTCTCTTCTTGGATGTCTTGACCTCAGCCTCTCTGTCTTCCCAGGACTTCCTCTAGAACAGTGGTTTTCAAACCACAGGTACCAACAATTTGAAATCAACTTAGTGAAATCAATTTAGTGGGCCATGGTCAGCATTAAAAAAAGAATAGAATAGAAAATACCAGTGTGCGTCCAGGTAGTAAGGGTAAATAATGTTTATGAAACAATGTTTCAGTTATGTGTGTGCATGTTTGTGTGTAGTGGTTCCTGATGTAAAATATATTTCTTATGGTGGGCCTTGGTCAAAAAGCTTGAAAGTCCTTGCCCTACTGGCTCTACTGGCTGTCTCCCTCCTTCGACAATTAGGGGGGGACCAGAATCTCCTAAACCCTTTAACCACGGCCCGGCCATGGGTCTGACCCCCAAGCTCCTTGGCATGGAGTCCTGGCCTGGTCTCCATCTTCAGCCTGCAGCTGTAGCTCCAAATGCCCCTTTACCTCCAGGTCTTCCAGACTCGCCTCCTCTCTTCCCTGGCCGATGCACCTGCCCACAAGCCTCTTCCCTTTGTGTTCATTTTTAAATCAGTCAACTGTACACCCCCACCCCGAGAATCTGAGGCCTCTCCCCACCGTCTTTTTTGTATATCCTGTCTCTCCCCTCCAAGTGACTAGCTTCTGGAACACAATGCCTGAGCTGCCACCTGGTCCAGGTCAACACTCCTTGGCCATCCCACAGACCCCTCACACCCAGCATGCCCCAAAACTGTCCCTCCTACCATCCATGGGAGTCATCCTAGACTCAGACTTAGGAGCCTTTCAGTCTTTTTCAGTCCTGAATTGCTCAAAGCTGTCCTGTATCTCCACGCCACTGTCCCCTTCCAGCTCAGGGCCATCCTCTGGAGCTGGTCTTCCTGACAGTTTCTTTCAGGGACTAAGCCCCTGGTTCTCAGCTTCATCGCTCCCTCCATGGCTAGCAGAATGGTCACGCTAAAGCAGAGTAAACCACCTGGCCCCTTCTCCAATGCCCCAACTTGCCTTTGCACAATCTCTGCCAGGGATTCAGGGCTCTCCAGAGTACCCTCCCCCAACCTCCCTTCTCAAGGACAGTCTCTTTCCCTGTCTTCTCATAGGCCCCGCCCCCTCCTGTAAATTAACCCTTTTCCTTCCCTTCCTGCTCTGGCTACTTTGAACTGACCCTCACTCACACACACCTCCATGCCTGCCTGTGTCCAGAAATCCCCCCTTCATCTCCCTCTTCTTGCCCTGGTACTGGAAAGTACTATTCCCAAGACTTGTCCCCTGACCTTCCCAGCCGAGGTCTCCCTTCTCATGCTCCCCAGCCCTCTTTTTCCATTCTTTGACATGGCTATCCACCCATAATTGTCTGTGTCCTCTGTCTCTCACCTCAGACAAGGCCTCCAGAGTCCAAGGATCGGATCCGATGCTCTTTTGGGTATCCAGGGGCCAGCACAGCTGTGCTAGCAAGCATTTGTGGAGTTAATGCAAAAATATCTTTCTCCAAGCTGTCATCAGCGACAGGGTTCACAGATGCCTGCCCTGTGTCCCATCTAGCAGAGAGCAGCCAAGCCCAGTCCCTGCCCTCCCAGGCTAATGCGACTGCAGATACAGGCACATGAAAGAAAAATACCAAACAAACCTAGAGGGTCCTGGGACAGGAGCATGGTGAGCAGACCAGGAGACCCCGTGGAGACTGTTTGTAGTGGCCCAAGCAGGAGGTGCCCCGGTGCTGAACAGGAGCTAGCAAAGAGACAGGGGCTGGAAAAGAATACCTTCCCTCTGAGACCCCCTCCCCCGACAGGATCCTGAAGTTCCTGGTGGCCAAAAGGAAATTCAAGGAGACCCTGCGACCATACGACGTGAAGGACGTCATCGAGCAGTACTCAGCAGGGCACCTGGACATGCTGGGCCGGATCAAGAGCCTGCAGGCTCGGTGCGTGTGCCTGCCCGGGACGGGGGAGCAGGGCAGGGAGGCCGCCACCCCAGCCTGCGCGCAAGGGCCGCAGGCCGGAGCCCGTCCGCGGGTGCTCGAACGAAGCTCCGGGCGCCCCCTAGGGGCCGCTACGGGAGCTGGAGTTTCTCGAGGCTGAGCCCAGATCCCGCACCTGCCTTGAACCTGAAGAACGAACGAACCAGCTGGCAGGTCCTCTGTGAGAATCATATTGACTTGTACGCCTTAGGGGACGTCTTTGGAATGTTTCTTGGTCCAAAAATAATAGGCCTAAAATAATCAGTGACCTCTCATTTCCCAAGAGGATAAGAAAATTATCCTCAATGCTGCCTACCTCTCGCTCCTGGAATCTGGCACTTCTCTCTGCCCAGCGTATAGGAAGAATTCTCACATCAAGACCCGAATCACCTACACCTTTCCCTTCTCCTCCCAATGGCCTGAATTCTCATAGCCTTTCATTCATTTGTTCTCTCCAGAAATAATCCTTGGGTATTTGTTACTTGACAGACTGTGGGAATATGCTGGAGAGCAAAACAGAGTCCCTGCCCTCATGGAGCCTTTGTTTTAGTGGAAGGTGAACAGGTGATAAATAAGTGAAACTAGGATATGTCAGATGATGATAAACGGTAAAGAAAAAAAATAAGGGCTAGGGCATTGGGGTTTGCAATTTTAAATAGGAGAGAAGGTGATATTTGAGAAAAACTGAAGGCGAGGCTGTTTAAAAAGTTTCCAGAGGGAAGAGCAAGTGCCAGATTGTTGAGATGGGCAGGGGCTTGGGCGTTGTTTAAGGGACAACAAAGAGCCCAGCGCGTCTGTTCTGGTGTGAGAGAAGTAGCAGATGAGGTTAGGAGGCTAATGACACTTAGACTGTATAAAGCCCTGCAAAGATGCTGGCATTCATCCAGGGTGCAATCCAAGCATTGGAGGGCTGTGAGCAAAGGACTGACAAGATCTGAGTGATATTTTTAAAAGGATCACCCCAGTGCTGAGTTGAGAATGGCCTATAAGGGAGCTAGGGTGGAAGCAGGGAGACCAGCAAGAATGCTACTTCAGACATCCAAGCAAGAGATGATGGATGATGGGGACTTGGACCAGGGTGGTGGCAGTGGAGGTGGGAAGAAATGGTCAGATTCTAGATATATTTTGAAGATAGAGTTGATAGGGTTTTCTGATGGGGTGTAAGAGAAAAAAAAAGTCAAGATTGAAGTCAAAGTTTTTGGCTTGAGCAAGAAGAAAAAGTTGCTGTCTCTTGACATGGGGAGGCAATGAGTGGAGCCAGTTTCAGTCAGGAAAGTTGAGATGTGTTGGGTTTGTGATGCCTATCAGACATCTAAATGGAGTGTGGATCTGGCAGTTAGAGGAGTGTGGAGTTTGCAGGGAGGTACGGGCTGGAGATAAAGATTTCGTGTTCACAGTGTATAGAGGAGTTAAAACATCTGGAACTGAAGACATCACTTAGAGTAAATGGAGAAAAGAGGTCCCGGGAATGAGCCATGCGTCCTGCAATGTTTAGAGGTTGTGGAGATAGAGGAGGAACCAACAAAGAAGGTTGAGAATCAGTGAGGCAGAACAAGGAGAGGGTGGTGTTTGGGAATCCAAATGAAAGTGCAGGAAGAAGGGGTGCTCAGATGTGGCCAGCGCTGCTAATAGGTCAAATATAATGAGGATTGGGAGGTGATCATCAAATTTAGCAACATAGAGATCATTTGGGATCTTGACACAGTAGTTTTGGTGAAGTGGTGGAATGAAAGCCTGATTAGGGGAGGCTTTGGAGAGAATAAATAGGAGGAGAGAAATTGGAGCTAGAGGGTAGAAATAACACTTTCAAGAATTTTGCTTTAAAGGATAGCAGAAAAATAAGGCGGATCCAGCTTCACCTTGGTCCATAGTATAACTCATATGTCCACTGTGTCTTTCCCTCTTTTCTCAGTCCACCATTTCCCACCTTTCCTCCCATTAGGCGGTTGTTTTACTTGTCATGCTCGTGTGTGGTGCCTTTGCTTGGCTAGTTGGAAAACCCTCAAAGCAGTGGCCGGGTTCCTCCACCCATCTCGGCCTCCGTTTGGCAGAGCAAAATTGTCCCTTTTCTCAGATTGCCTCTTTCACCGGTGCAGGCTATATCTCCCCTTTCATCAGGCAACCTCCAGTTCTTGTGGGAGGGAGGGGTGGAATGTGTCCGGGCTCTTTGACAGTTCTCTTTCCTCACAGGGTGGACCAGATTGTGGGCCGGGGTCCCGGGGACCGGAAGGCGCGGGAGAAAGGCGACAAGGGGCCCTCTGACACGGAGGCGGTGGATGAAATCAGTATGATGGGACGCGTGGTCAAGGTGGAGAAGCAGGTGAGTATGCGAGGGCTTTTCATAGGTGTAGCAGAGCTAGTCGTCGACCGTCGACCGAGAGGCTCTGGAAGGCCACCGGGACAAGCCCTAGGGGAGGGTGCGCTTCTTGGAGTCGCAGCCCAGAGCATCCGCTGGCGGAGGAGGCCCAAGCAAGGGTCAGGCATCCACTGCCTCACAGACTCCAACCCTGGCCTTTCAGGATAAGCCCCGCCCTTCAGGAAGCCCGCCCACTCCTGCTAAACGGCCGCGATAAACCCACCCTCTCTTGCCAAGCCCTGCCCCAGGTTGCTATGGTCTCAGATAAACTCCTCTAAGCCCTACCTACTTCATTTAGCCCCGCCTCCGTTGTCTCTTGATCGTTGGCACTATCCCAACCAGTCACAAATAAATTTTGTTCGGGAATAAGCCTCAGGTTCCCAGCTTCGTCCCGCCCTCCGGCCAAGCTTCGCCTTTCTTATTGCACCTCCTCCGGGAGCAGCCGCGTTTCCCAGATGCGCTGGTCCCCGGACAAGCCCCGCCTCCCAGACGTATCCCGCCTCCAGTCCCGCCCAGACCCCGCCTCCTAGCTGCGCTCCTCCCAAGCCCCACCTCCAGTCTCTCCCCGCCCGCCCCCAGTCCCCGCCTCCAGCCTCAGCCAGCCCACTCCAGCCGCGCTCCGCCCCCAGGTGCAGTCCATCGAGCACAAACTGGACCTGCTGCTGGGTTTCTACTCGCGCTGCCTGCGTTCTGGCACCTCAGCTAGCCTGGGCACCGTGCAAGTGCCGCTCTTCGACCCGGACATCACCTCGGACTACCACAGCCCTGTGGACCACGAGGACATCTCCGTCTCCGCACAGACGCTCAGCATCTCCCGATCGGTCAGCACCAACATGGACTGAGGGGCTTCTCAGGGGCGGGGCCGAACTTGCCCAGCCCCTCGGCCTGGCGCTGGGACCCGCCTCCGGAGGTCTCGGGACTCCTCTCTTACTTGAACTCACTCCCTCGCGGGAGGAGAGGCCACGCACAGTATTGAGCTGCCTGGGTGGGCGAGATGCCCGCTATAGGTGCCAGCGACCCGACCCACCTCCGGAGCGTGAGATGCCAGGCAGCACGAAGGGCAGCAGCAGCAGCTGCCCCTTGGCTTCTGGGCCCCCCAGTGCCCTGCCCGTTCCATCAAGGCCCAACACGGCCCGCCTGGCAAGGGCACTGCCTCGGGAGTGGGAGTGGGGCCCTGGGGCTCTGGGCCCTGACCCAGCTTCCAGCTATGCAAGGTGAGGTCTCTGGCCTGCCCTTCGGACAGAGCAGGGAAGTCCTCCCGCCAAGTTCCCGCCCTCTCGGGGGTGGGCCCAAGGTGCCCCCACAGGTACCCACAAGCACAGGACCCTGCCATAAGGCAGGTGGGCAGCATATATGCAAACTATGTTAAATATGCAACTTTGGGGACCCCTATGGGGTCCCTTTGCCCATCTTCCATTGGGAGATGGGCCCCCAGCAGTAGCTGGTCTCAGGCTGCTTGGCCATGACCCCCATTTCCATTCTTTGGCTTATCAACCCCTCCCCACCCAGCATGGGGCCTGTTCCTCTCACCTCCTCCAAAGGCAATGCCTGGGCCTTTCTTCTCTTTTGCAGCGTTCCCTCCCAAGTTCTCCCTCTTCCTGTTGGATGTCCATTCCCCCCTTTGGCCCTCCAGATGCCTTTGACAGCATACGTTTCTGTCTTTCCCCGCCCCAAATAATCTCCCACAGACAATGCTCTCGTGGTCACACAAACATGCCTCTTTAGTTTCCCCAGCCATGCAGAATGTTTCTCACACTCACACTGACACAATCACACCTGTGGAGACATGCGCACAGAGCGTTCAGCCTTTCCTGAGCCTCTGCAGCTGATGCCAGTGGACTGGCCTTGCAAGGTGATGTCCACTAGGAGGAGCCCCCCACTCCATCCAGGTAGGAGAGGGAGCTCTGAAGTGACTTCAGGTCTCTCCAGGCCCTACCCCAGAACTTTACCAGCTCCCCTTTCTCAAGAAGATCTACTCCTCACTGGTCCAGGAGCCTCTGCCTTGCCTGAAAGGTCCCTCCTCAGTGTCCCCACAGCATGACTCAGGCCTAGGCCTCTGGGGCCTGGATAGCACTGGAAAGACCCCAGGTCCTTCCCCAGGGTGGTTATCAGGCCTGCTTCGATCTAGGCTTGCCACCTTCCTAGTCACTGTAACTCCCAGAGAGAATAATAGTGCATCTAGCAACTACAAATTTCCAGTCACCAACTGTGCATTTGGCACTCACATTTGCTGTTTCCTCTCCTATACCTCACTCTTCACTTTAGTTGGCAGCCACCATACTGGCATAAGCATCTATCTACTCCAGGCCCCCAGCACCTCTTTGGTATCTTACCCCTTTGTCCCTCTTCTGCAAAGTCAATGCAGGTATCAGGAGAGTGGTGGGTAGTGGGTCATCAGGGTGACTCTCTGTGGGATGCCCATGAACAAGGGGCTCAGGCCCAGCCACCTGCATCTCATGAGTGGGGACCTGCATGCACCAGCGCCAGGGCTGGGGTTGGATCTTGCTCAGCCCCATAGTGCCCAACCTCTGCCACAACATCCCCTCTGCATGTTACCATCATGCCCTGGATGGAGCCTATCCTGGCTCACCTCACCCGCACTGCACTGTCCCCAGAGAGCCAACCCTCAGCCCCCCAGAGACAGAGCTGTGGAGAGGGGCAGGAGAATGAGATTGCCCTATGACCAAAGGAGACTTGGGAAGAAGCCCCCCCCTTCCATGATCAAGGTTCCCCACCAACCCAGTTCTCAGATATGCAAGTACCTCACTTTGTTAACTTATTAACTTATTGGTTTCATTAAAGTTTTCAGTAGGAGGTGGTTGGCTTTGGCTATTTGGTGGCTGTGGGGTGGGGCATCGGGTCTGGGGTGACATGAGATTCGGATTAGTCAGGACTCTTCTGATTGTAACCACAAACACTCAACCCATTATGGCTTAACTAAAAAATGACACTAATTGGCCCAGATGAGTAAACAATCCAGGAGCTAGATTTAGCTTCATGTGTAGCTAGATCTAAGTGCTAAAATATGTGAGCCATCTCTCTCTGTCTCAGCCTTCCTCTCAGGCAGGCTAACCTCTCATGGTGACCCCCCACACTTCCAATTTTACTTTCTTTTGGCTTAGCATCCCAGTGAAAAGCGAGTGCCACTTTCCTCATACTTTGTATCAGTCAGGAAAACAGAAATTACACTAGATTTTTCAACAGAGAGTTTACTATACTGAAATGGGTTACACTGATGTAGGTGGGTTGAAAGAACAAAAGAGAACACTGAGATAACCTGGAGAAAAATCACCACAGGAAGCCTCAGGAATGTAGGGAAGAGGTTGGGGTTAGCAGAACCCACAAGCTTGATTGGGGGAGCCCTATAATGCTGGGCTCAGAGGTCTGAAGAGGGGATGCTGTCTGGCTGGTGCTAGTATCTCTTAGGGGACACAGCGAGGCTTGTCTGGCAGTGCAGAAAAACTGAAGGCTGTGATCAACTCTTGCTACCAGGCTATTACTGACAAAGTTAGTAAGCAGAGGAAGAAGGAAGTCTCCATTCCTGCCTTTTAGTCTTTCTCTAGTGCCCCTTATTGTCAAAGCCAGCTATCAAAGGAGTAATGTGGTTTGTAGAGTCCCAGCCCCAGTATCCCAGAGCAGAGCACAGAAGGCTGCATAAAACTAAAAGGAACTAAAAGGTAGCAACTACAATAGCGAAATAACTCCACCCATTTGGATACTGTATCCAAATACATCAACTCACACATATTTGAACTTTCATATAGCAACAGTATCTTCCACCTAATAAGATGAAGCTATCTTGCATACAAATGAAGACACTCTAACTCTCTCACCTCAAATAGGAAAAACATAAAGTTTCACCATCCAATAGATGTATCCATCTCCTGGAGTTAGTTGCTGAATCCACATTTGGGTGATGTTAATTACTCCTCTAATTCAGGAACAATCCCACCTGCAACTAAACCCTAAACTGTAAAGGCCCTGTAAAGGTAGCAAGTACAATCTTTATATAAAATAATAGGGGAAAAGGAAAAGGGAGGAAAAAGTAAATTACTTAATAGAAACACACACCTACACACACAAACCCCAAACAAGGAAGAAAATATTTATAGCTGCAATAGACCTTTTGCCGGTAACTGGTCACAGTGCTATAGTTGATCTATACTATGTATCTGTTGGTCTATCTATCATCTATCTATCTATCCATCTATCCATCCATTATCTAACCATCTATCATTTAGCTATCTAGTTACCTAAATATCTAGCTATCATCTATGTCTGCATTCCCTTTGCCCTTAGCCAGGGCTGCAGCTGGTTAGAGTTCTTCACGTGGTAAAGTGACCCAAGGAATCATTCCTGAAGGGTCCAAATCCTCAGTGGTATTGCCCGATTTGGGGTGCCATAGCTTTTTGTTAACTTTTACTCCTGTACAATGAAGTACTAAGAGGAATCCTAGAAAATACCTTGGGCTTTAGAAATAGTCCCCCTCAACCTTATTGTGTAGCAGCACCCCAATTTCCTTTTGGTGATGAGGATCAGTCAGGCAGCCAGTATGTTAACTCTTTGCCTGTTGGTTTAGTGGCTTGGGGAGCCCAAAGTGGCCAGTTAGAAGTTTTAAGGTCAATTCAATGAAAACTGCGTTGCTTCCCTTCCCTTAAGAACTAAGACCTCCAAACTAGCAGAGCCCAGCATTGAGGGGACAAGAAGCAAAAGTTTTGGGAATGGGTAGCCTGGATAATGTCCACCCAAAGTTATCAGGTCTTAATCTCTGGAATTTGTAAAATGTTACCGTATAAGGAAAAAAAGATCTTTGCAAATGTGATTAAATTAATGACCTTAGCGTGGGGGAGATTATCCTGGATTAACCAGTGAGCCCTAAATCCACTTGCATGTGTCCTTTTAAGAGAGAGACAGAGGGAGATCTCACACAGAAGAGGAGGAGGCAATATGGAAGCAGAAATTGGAGTCATGTGGCCACAGCAAAGGAATGCCAGCAGCCACCAGAAGCTGGAAGAGTCAAAGAATGAATTCTCCTCTAGAGTTCTGGAGGGAGTGTAGCCCTGCTGACACCTTGATTTAGGCCCAGTGAAGCTGATGAACTTCTGGCCATCAAAACTGTGAGAGAATAAATTTTGTTCTTTTAAGTCACCAAGTTTATGGTAATTCGTTATGGCACCCACAGAAAATTAATGTGGTGGGTTATTTGGTGTACTAGTGAGAGAGCCACTCTCACTACCACCCACTGGTTCCCAAAGCCTTAGATTCTGACTGTTAATGAGGATAAATCTCTGCTATCTCCATGATGGAAAAGATCCAGTGGAATCGACCTGGCACCAGGTGACTAGATGAATCCCTTCTCAATGGTGATATATTGGGTATTCAGCATTTGTCTCTGCTGGTGGTAGGTTGGATGTACAATAATGGCATTAGCCAGATCAGCCTTGGGGAGGTAAGTCCATATCGTTGAACCTACGAGTAGTCTCCATTCTTGCAACCGTCATCACATTGTACAAGAGCGTGTTGAGTGCACACTGATAGGACTGCAGAAAGAGGATGGCTACCGTCCATGGGGCGTGCCATCTTAGCCATCTGATTATCAAGAGCCTCTTCTGCCATGGATGCCCTTTGGTGATATTTCACTTGGGATAGAAATATCTGCACACTCCGCCCATTTCTGAAAATCCATCTACATACCTCTTCCCAAGTCTTTCTTATCACTAATCCTTCAGTTCTGTGCTTCCTGAGTCCCTGACCAACCGGCCAAATCATTAGCCACTGCCCAGAAACTCGTATAGGTTCACACTTCTCGACACCTCTCAAGCCAGGCAAAATGGCCAGCCGAATGCACTGAAGGTTGAATAGGATTTAGCCAGACAGGGGAATTGGGCAGAGGCGAATGTTCCAGCTAGGGGGCATAGCGTGTGGAAAGGTCTAGAGGCACAAGGGAGCGTGGCACACGAAAGGAACAGAGAGAAACCCCTGTGACTGGGCCCAGATGACAAGGAAGAGAATGGTGCAAGATGGGCCTTTAGAATTAGACAGAGGTCCAGGTTTGCAGGATTTCATCACTTATGCCCAAGAGACAAGGCTTAACCACGAGGGCAGTGGGGGAGCCAATTAACATTTTGACCAGGAATCAAGCCAGGATAGATTTGCATTTTAGAAAGTTTTCTTCCTAGGATGGAAGGTGAATATGAGGGAGCAAGTCTGGGTGCAGGGAGACCAGTTAGGAGAGCAGGAGATGTTGGTAACCTAGAAAAGCCCCATGGCATTGCATTAATTGAGTAAATGTCTTTGAAGCACCTGCTTTATGTCTGCTCCTGGCTCAGCATAATACACAGGATGAACAAATGCAGGAGACTCAGTTATGGCCCTGAGGTCATCCAGCCCCTGAGGAAAACAGGTGCACAATTAACCAATGCACTTACCTCTCTTTATCTTCTAAGTTTGTTTGGCTCAGCATGGAGGGCTTGCAGGTGGCTACGAGAGTCCCCAGACTGTCATCAAATATGTCCTTGAGAGCAGATATGCTTTTAGCTTAGTGTATCATTTATTGCCATGTAACAACTCACCCTAAAACTTAAAATAACAACCATTTTATTTACTTTTGATTCTGTGGGTGGGCAGTTCTGCTCGTCTCACCTGGGATCACTAACGTGGTTACAATCATCGGGCATCTTGACTCAGCATAATGGGCTGGATGGTCTATGATGGCCTTACTCACATATCTTGTGTTTGGCACTGGCTGTCAGCAACCTTTGGTCCACACGTGGGATGGCTTGTCTCTGCTCCATGTGGCTTCTCATGATCCAGTAGATTAGACTGGGCTGCTTCACATGACAAATGAGCAAAAGCAGAAGCTAGATGACCTCCTGAGGCCCAGACTCAGAAACGGTAGCAAGCAGCCTGGGACGGCAATGATGCAGAGGTCAGCTCACGTGGATGTGGAGTGCTCTGAATCTTGTAATTTTTATACTCTTGTAGATCAAAGAAAACCATGCTGTGTATTTCCCAATTTAGATAACTTATTTCATGTACTTTGGACAGTTCCAGTTGTTCAGACAACTTCTTTGTTTTCCCTCTGAGAAGCTGAGTGATACATCTTCCTTTTCCACTTACCTCTGTGTGCGACAGGATTGTGAAAGCTGCTACCCTGGTGTTTTAGTTTGCGGGTGCCGTCATAACAAATGCTACCTACTGGGTACCTTAAGCCACAGAAATTTACTTCCTCACAGTTCTGGAGGCCAGAAGTCCAAGATCAAGGTGTCAGCAGGGTTGGCTCCATTCTGAGGTCTCTCTCCTTGGTTTGTAAATGGTCTTCTGCCAGTATCTCTACATGATGTTTCTCTGTGAGTATACACATCTGCTCTCTCTCTCACGCGCGCGCGCTCGCTTCTTCTCTCTGTCTCTCTGTCTCTGTCTCTGTCTCTCTTTCTCTCTCTCTTTCTCTCTCTCTTTCCCTCCCTCCCTTAATCACCTCTTCTTGTAAGGATACCAGTCATATTGGATTAGGGCCCGCTCTAACAATCCCATTTTAACTCAATTACTTCTTTAAAGGCCCTATCTCCAAATACAATCACATTTTGAGGTCTTGGGGGTTAGGGCTTCATTACATGAATTATGGGCAATCACAATTCAGCACATAACACCTGGATTGGTTTGGCCCACCGATCTAGTCTCTTTCTGCTATACATGCACAGGGCTGAGAATTCTTTCTGGGGTTTGCCCCATCTCAGCTGGACAGATCCAGACACACGTCTAGCCATCACGGAACTATGTGGTTTGGAAAACTTTTTTTTTTTTTAGCCCCAGAACCTTTGCTACAACATAACCTATTTGCAACTCCAATACAAAAGATAAAATCATTGCAACCAAAAAATAGAAACCTCTCAGAATGTGGCCTCAGTTCTCACCCTGCATACATGTTGAGCGTGTACCCAGGATTTTGTTGCAGCCAAAATAAGTCAGATCTGTCTTCACGATACATTCTTTAATGATGGCATTAGATCGTATTATTTGTCTGAAAGTCTTCCTTCCTCATCGTTAGCATAGCTACCTTTGGACAGAGTATCATTCCCTACCTGTCTTACAATGAGTTTCCTACAGACAGATTTTGAGACTGAGTGGTGCACAGGTTTATTGGGGAGTGCTCTCAGGTGATTTGTCTGTAAGGATGTTAGGAAGGCAGGACTGGGCTGAGGGAGAAGTTGATTTGCAATGTGGTTTTCACTGAGGCATCTGCTCATCTTCAGAAGTTCTGGAGCTTAGATAGTCAGAGTTGTGCTAAATTGAAGGAAGGAGGCAGCCTTTGGTTCCATGAATCAGCCAATCGCTGGCCCTGGGAGGGCCCTGACTTTGGGTGAGGTAGTTCCCTATGGCCAAGGGCAATTTCCAGTGAGTGACAGTTGTGAGTCAGCAGCTGAGCTTCCCAGCAGCTGGAGAATGGGTGCTTTGGCCCTGAAGGGGGCATCTGGACACCACGGCATTCACTCCACCACCATTGATTTTGGGCTTGGCCATGGAATTTACTCTGGCCAGTAGAATGTGGGGTAAAGGACAGTGTGCTTATTATCCTAAGTTAAGGCCATAAAGGGCATGGCGAGTTCTGCCAGGCCTCTTGGTATTTCCTTCCTCCACCATGAGAAGAATCAGATAGCTGTTGTTTCTTCATCCCGGGTCCAGAATTCAGTCATGTGGCGTAGACCTGTACCAGACTCGAAGTCAGGAGGCCAGCCTGGCCCAGTTAGCATCAACTGAACTGCAGCTGACCCAGAGACTTAGGAGTGTGAAATAATATTTGATTTTGTAGGCCACTGAGGTTTGGTGCTTGTTTGTTTCCCAGCATTATCACAGCAAGACCTGACTAATACAGCTAATAAGGTGGATATTGCCGGAAGCAGTGAAACTAAAGGTTTACATTGCATACTGCAAAGCAGAACATTCTTTAAATAACCCTGACACATCTGTTTTCATACGAAATGGCTTCTCTGAGCACCAGACACCTCCTCTTTTCTTCTTTTCCCTTTTTTCCCACACAGCCTCGAAAGTGGGTGGGAGACATCCAGAATTTCCTGGAGGGGGTGAGAAGATAGCCCGGAAGTAGACACCCTGGGGGGAGGATCCTGAGGCCTGAGACCCAGGCTGCCCAGCCTGCTTAGAACCCGGTGGGCTCTGCACTTACTTCATACCCACACTCCCACCAGACTCCCCTCAGCCTCTCTCCTGGACCTCACGACACCCTCCACGTGCCCCCCCCCACCCCGCCCCAGTCCTTTTCCAGGTGTCTCTTCAGCTCCTGGAGTGCATTGAGAACATACGCTTCTTGTCCGCAGTCATCACCATCCCCTGTACAAGGCTGGGCACGTAGGTGATTAATAAATGCTGCTTGGCAGGACAAGAGGGAAGCAGAGCCACCTGGGATCAATTATCTCCCACCTGGGAATCCTCTTGGTCCCTGTTATGTGTGCCCACAGCCACAAGGCGTCAGTAAAGACCTTGGCTTGGTGTTGCAGTGACAGCCTGGAGCCAGGAAGGAGGCTGGACTTTCTGGGCCAGGACACCCCGCCATGAAAACCCATTAATTAAAATTACACTCAGTGTGTCTGGGGGTGGTGTTGGGGCGGTGGGGGGGCGGCGGAGTAGAGAGGAGGAGGAGGAGGAGGAGAAGGAGAGAGAGAGAGAAACAGAGAGACACAGAAAGTAGCAGAACTGAGCTACTGAGTTCATAGGTTGAGAAATAGGGACTCCAGGACTCGCCTCACTGAGTAAGGAGCTGTGTCCTCTGCCCTTCGTTCATTTATTTTACAATTGTTTGTTCATCTCTTCTATGTGCCAAGCACTATTTTAGGTGCCAAGGTCATAGTGGCTCTCTCAAACTCACAAAGTCCCCGTTCACATGGAGTAGACAGTAGATTACTGTCTAGACAGAAAATAAACAAAAAACAAGATAATTTCAGAGAGTGATAAGTGCTGTGAAGAAAATAAAACAGAAATGGGATAGTGAGAGCAGTGGAGGGGAAACATTAGGGGGTGGTCAGGGAAGCTCAAGGACAAATAGAAGTTTTCATAAAAAGTCAGAGCTGCCAAGGCTCCCAGGGACTGGCTGGTCCAACGGCTGCATTTTGCAGATGGAGAAACTAAGTCCCAGTAAGACAGGGCAGATCCCAGAGCTGAGCCCATGTCTCTTGACCCCCAGGCTTGTCCTTGGGTGGCCTTCCACCTCTCAAGTCCTTAGCCTGCCCCAGGTCATCTCTAGGAGAAAGGGGTAGGTGCGGGAGGACTCCACGAATGTGAAGGTTAAACAGGGACCAGAGACAGGGACATTTTCTGAAGTCCTAAGTGCAGAAAACACAAACTGCACCGTAGTGCCAAAGAAGTCCCACAAAGTTCTGATTTTTCCCATGATGCAACTTCAATGCTTCAAAAAATATATTAAATATCAAATTCTTTTCCCAATTTTGGTTTTGATGCCTTTGCCTGTTTGAAGGGTGTGACTCTAGGAAAGTCATTTCCCCTCTCTGTGAGCCTTGGTTCCCTCAGCTTTTCTGACTCTGTCCAGTCTTTGTGAGACCACAGGCAATCCCCTGGGCTCATCCAGTCTAGATTCCCTCCCTTTGCTTCTGAGCCTGTCCCCACCGCCTACCCCTAAACTAAATCTGCCCATAAGGCCATCAGACACAATCACACTCGTTTAGAGATTCCCAGTGACCCAAGAGATAGGCTTGGGTTTGTCATCATCCCTCGTTTGCCAACCAGAAAATAGGACTTGCTCAAGGTCATACAGCCAGGATTTGGTCCAGGTGGTGTTGCTTGGTGTTGTGCTGCCACCTCCTGAGCAAAGGTGAGTATTGCACTCCATCTCTAGTAGGTGCTATCTGGGCCAAAGCCAAGAGTAATACCAAGAAGAAGCCCAGGCGTGGGTCATTCCACCCACAAAAAGAGGTCTCAGAGATGACTTAAAGAAGTCACTGAACTTTGATGACCCTTCTTCCTCTTTTCTCAACTCCTGCTGACGCACTGCGGCCAGACTCCCGCTGTCTACTCCCCTGAAACTACTCTAGAGGCCAGTGCTGGTTTTCACTTCCTGGTCGTCAAATTGAGTAGCCTCTTCCCAGCCCCAATTTTATTTGACTTTTTAGCAGCATTAGACACTGCTGACCACCTCCCTTGGCTTTCAAGGCATCTCCTTTGCTGTTTCTCCTTCTGCCTTCCCAGCTGCTCCTTCTCAGTCTCTGTCCCTCCCTTCTCTTAAATGTCTGAGCTCCCCAAGGTTCTCCCTTTGTTCACTTTCTTTCATTACTGGGCATCATCATTCTTATGGCAACCACAAGCATGCTAATAATTCCAAAATATGTTTATTCTCAGTCCAGACCTCACTACTGAGTGCTTACTCATTTACCTGGCCTGCTTCTACCTGGATGTCAACCCCAGATGAACCAATATATTTCTCCTGTCTTTGCCATCTCACCCATCTATCTCGCCTTGCCACCACTTGTCCTAGGGCCCTCATCTCTACCTGAATCAGTGTGACAGCCTTCTCAGTCCTCTCTTTTTCTCCACTGTGCCCCTCTCCAATCTATTCTACTCACAGCAGTCAGAGTGATCTTTACAGAACACAAATCTCTTTTCCCATCTCGCGCATATATTTTATGGCTGCCCATTACCAACGGGATCAAATTCAAGCTCCTCAGTCTGCCACTCAAGGGTCACCCCTCTTGTCTACTTCACATATATCCCTTGCCTCTCTGATTATCCACCTTACAAGCTAACCATACTGGATGTATTGCCATTCCCTATTCATTCACGCCACTTGGCCATTGCACACATTGTCACGTCCCCTGGAATTTCCTTCTTCCCTGTGCTCATGTCTAAATTCTACCCCCTCCATTCCACCATGTGAGTACCCAGTATGTGTCATAAACTTTGGTAAGTGCTTTCACAGCAGCCACCCATGGGTAAGTCCCATTATTATCCCCATTTCACAGATAAGGACACTTAGACTCAAAGAAGGGAAGTGAATTACCCGAGGTGCTCATTCATAGTACTGACTGACTGGTATCAACTCTTCTAAGTTCCAACAGTTTTCTTTATATAGGACTCAGGCCTCTGACATCTTCCCCACCCCTACCAAGTACCCTGGGGCATAGAACACTTGGGTTTTCATCTTAACTGAGCCACTTATTACTAAGACTAACTGCGGTAGAGAGTGCTGGTTGTTCACGAAAATCCAGCCTTCCCATCTTTAATAGTAACTGAGTTGTTGATGAACACATGGTTGCCAGCTAGAAACCATATTTCCCAGGCTCCCTTGTAGCTAATCATGGTCATGTGATTAAATTCTTGTCAAGAGAATCTGAGCAGAAGGGATGTATTTACCAGTGCCTAAAAACATTGGGTGTGCTCACCTCCTCACTCTCTTCTCCTTGAGAGCTGGATGTGTAGGTGTCTATGATCCAGGCTCCACTCCACAAAGAACAAACAAACAAAAAGAGCCAACTTGGACTTTGAGCAGCCATCTTGGCTCATGACACTGGGGTCATGAGTGGCAGAGCAGCAAGAAGGAAATAATTTGGGTCTGAATGACTGGGCAGAACTAGAAAGAAATCTTTTTTCTCTTTAAGCCACTTAAACATTTTTCTGATTCCCTTTGTTACAGCAGTGAACTAATACTTAAATGATCTGTTGCTATGTGTACTATCCCAAGTACATTAAATATTTTAGCTCGATCTTTTACTAGCTGTGTGGTAGCAGGCAAGTAACTTCACCTCTATGCGCCTTGGTTTCTTTATCTCTACATAACCCGGAATAATATTAAGTCGGATCATTGAGAGAGTTAGGTGAGATATCATGAGTCAGTATTGAATGACTTACCAAGTAGACGGCTCTGTGGTTAGGGCACTAGATGCAAATATGAAAGACTGTGGGGTGAAGAAGAGGAGGAGGAGGAGGAGGAGGGGGAGATTAAGCATTGGTATTTCAAAATAGTCGTGGAAAATTGAAGAACTTTTTGGGATTCCTTACACTAATTTTACAGTTTAGTGCTATTTTATTTTGAATCACATGTAGGTGAGCAGACAAACTAACCTAAACTAAATTATGGAGAGGTGGTTCCCCAAATATCCTTTCACTAGGAGAAGAGTGATGGAAACTTGGAGGGCCTAAATGACCAACATCCACTCCTCCTCTGGGTCTCCCTCTGTAGGCTAAAGAACCCCATCCTTCTTCCATTTTTGGGGGATATGCATTGAAGTCACCTTCCTCACTCTGGACCCCTTTTCTGGACACTGTTAGCAGATACAGCTTACTCGGCACCTATTGAACTAATGGTGGAAATGACTACGACGTATTAGGAATTTGCTGTGTGCCAGGCACTACGCTGAGCACTTGTCAGCCCTTAGCTCATTTAATCTGACTAGTTGGGTGTGTATGTTTTGGTACAGGTTTTTGATTAGAATGAAAAACAAAAACAGAGGCTCAGAGGGGTAAAGTGGCTTTGACAGATGTCATGTATGTAGTTTGAGGCCAGAATTTAAACCCAGATCTGTATGACCCCAAGACCTGGGCTTGTCCCTCAGCCACACCCTGTGGCTAGTCTGTTGACCTTGCTCTGAGGTCAGGGCCCAGGTAGAAACACAGCCCCAAAGGTGTCTCTGACTAGCTCTGAGAGCCAGACCATTCCTGTCCTTAATTTAAACCCAGAAGCGATGGAAGGAAAAAATGGAGAGATATGATGACGTAAAAAGTATTAACTTCCAAAAGGCAAAAGATAGCATAAACAAAGTCAAATAACCAGCAACAGATCGGGAGAGAATGTTTGTAACATTTACAAAAGACAAAGGTTTATTATTCACAATATATAATGAACTCTTATCAATATGAACAAGTAATTCTTAGAAGAAATACCAATAGACAACGTTTTTATTGATAATCAAAGAAATAGAAATTAAATAACTTTATTTTTCATTTCAGGAGGTAAATATTAAAGACATTGCTAATATCCAGTACAGTCAAGGGTGTGGGCCAGTGGGCGCTCTCATAGCGCTGGCAGGAAAGCAAATGAATCAGCCACTTGGAGAACTATTTGGCAGCAACAATCATGGTTTTATTTGCCTATATCTTTAGAGCCAGTGATTCCCCTTCTAGGAATTCATTCTACATAGATGCTCCCACCGGTATTCAAGGGTAAATATACAAGAAAGCTCCTTATAGTCTCATCTGTAACAGTCAAATTTAGGAAACAAGCTAAATTTCCATCAATTGGAGATTGGTTAAGTAGATTATGCACAATGGAGTCATTAAAAAAATTAAGATAGAGCCATATTTACTGATGTGTGAAGATGTCCACACTAGATTGAAATAAATCCAATGATATAAAATAGTATAATTCCATTTATATAAAAGAGATGTATCGTATGTATGTAACATATATAACTTAATGTATACATTATGTGTATGTGTGTGGAAAAACTTGCGGGGTCTTTGACTTTTCACTTTATACTTTCTAAATTGAAATTCTTTGTCCTCAAACATATATTACTTTTGACTAAAAACAATGTGTTTGTTTTAAAAACAGTGACTGGCTCATCTTCTCTGTCCAGCCAGCGTAGGCTGGGGTGCCAAGAGGGAGGGTCCTCCTGCCCGGATGGGCCAGTTTTAAGGCAGAGCCCCCAGCCAGAGCTGCTCACTAGCAAGAGGCAAAGGAGTAAGTCCCTCTGGAGACCACTGTCTAATGAGCTATGTAGGACTTCCTGCCCTGTCTCGGCCACACCCCAGCTCCCAGAGGGATAGCTGGACTTATGTTTATTGATGTCCAAGCTCCTCTCATCCTACAGGTAAGAAAAACCTCTTCCCAAGAGCCCTGTGTGTTGTTGAGTAGGTTGCTTAACCTCTGTGAGCCGCCTAGAATGAGGCCAGCAGAATAGAATGAGGCCAAAAACGACACCCACTTCCCAGAGTTGTGGAGAATGAAGGAGAAGGTGCACATCAAGTCTGTTGTCCCTGAAATGCCAGCCACCACGATGCTAGGGTGGCATGACATTTCCCTGCCTTCTTCCCTCAGTCCAGCTTCATTTCCTCCCAGTGCCTGTGAGGTAGGAAGGGTGGGAAACGTGGTCCTTCTCTACAGAGTTTAGAGAACTCAAATAATGTACTGAGGGTCACAAGTTCATGGTTGTGCTGGAACTAGAGCTCAGAGCTCCCAGCTTCAACTCGGCCTCAGCTTCCAGCTCAGGGTGGGGAAGCAGCCACTCACTCCTGCACTTCCTAACACCCACTCTGAGCCCACATGGGGTGGAGGTGGGGACAATGAGGAATCAACTTCTGTCCTCAGAACCTTACAATCCAGGGTGAAACACTCCTCATCCAACCTGGTATGTAATGAAACTGGCCTTTCACTGGTGGAAAAGGTCAGGAGGAGGACATTTCAGGCCAAAGAAACAGTAGAGCCCAGGTACAGAGGAATAGGGACCATCGTGTATCAGAAGCCTGGGATGGCTGGAGTGTAGGCACCTGGAGGCTGGCTGAGACAGGATCTCTTATCTCTATGGTCATATTTTCCAATGACAGCTCCCATTTGGGCAGCTCACAGGGGCAGGCACTTAACATCACCCGAGTTCATTCTCACGAGGAGCCTGTGGTGTATCCATTTGACATATGAGGAGAATGAGCTCAGAGGAGCTTCCTTTATTTCCTCTATCTGCCAGGGCGCACTTTGGGCCTTGGGCCTTGACCTGGATATCCTCCCCAAGTTGTACCTTTTCATCACCACCAACTCTCAGAGCTTCCCAGGCCCTGAGCTGCTTGGCAGCACCGGCCTGGAATCTCCAACTTACATGTCTCTACATCGCACGTTCCAGGCTGGCCCAGATCACAAGTCCCAAAGTATGCATAGGTTTCTTCTCTCCAGATCAGCTACCTAGGAGTAGAAGGCATGGCTGTTCACCTCCAACTCACCCCAACCATTACATTACAATGTGCTCTCGGAAACCAGGTCTCATTTGAATCCTCGCGCACACCTCTGTGAGGTTGGGATTATTTCCTTTACTGTACAGAAAAAATTGAGGCCCAAAGGGGCTCAGTGACTTCCTCTGTACCCATGGCCACAAAGTGCAGAACCAGATCTGGGACTATGCTCTCATTCCACACAGGCTCAGGTCCTTGGCCAGCCCCAGCCCGGGGAAGGGAGTGGGCATGCTCACCTCACCACTTACTGGGGTGTGACTTGGAGGAGTAATTCTCTTTGAGCCTGAATTTCCTGACCTCTGTAATGGAGATGGAATTACCTAGCAGTGCTGATTTACAGGGTTGGGTGGCAGTTAAAGGAAATGCTGGAAGAGAAAAGCACCTACTGGGTGCTGTTGGGTCCCATTGGTCTTGCTCATAGTAGGCCCTCAACAAATTGATTTAATCTTACAATCAGTAGTAATTCTGACCTAACATTTATAATAGTGGAGTGATGTAAGATTAGACAAGAATGGATTAAAGAATTAAAGAGGATTACTTAGTAATCAGCTAAACCTAAGCTGCCTGGGAAAAGACTAGGATCAGACTGTTCATTTATTTTCAACAAATGACTGCTGAACACTTAGCTGGAATGATGAGACGACAA
The DNA here is from genome assembly GCF_902729225.1 of Pteropus medius. Lineage (NCBI taxonomy): Eukaryota > Metazoa > Chordata > Mammalia > Chiroptera > Pteropodidae > Pteropus > Pteropus medius. Next base: position 917,613 of record NW_024346824.1, read on the forward strand.
CGATGATGATGGTGGCAGCTCTCAATTATGATGAGTACCTACCATGTATTAGGTACTTTATAGTCTCAGCATATCAACCCTATAAGGCTGATATTCCCTAAAAAAATTGTTTTCCTTTAATGCGGGAGGTGCTAGTCAGGTATGGGACCAGGGAGAGGCAAATGAAGCACCCAGAGCACAAGTCTAAGGAGGCACTTACTGGTTTGACTCTTATGACACTCATCTTACCCTAGTCTCTACCTCGTGCTTGTGCTGGACACTGTGATGTGCCTTCCAGACCCAAAGATCCAGTCCAGGAATGAGAGCGGAATTGAAAGGACCAAGGTCAACATCCTGCTTTAGGATGTATTATTCCCAGGGAAGAGGTGAGAGATGCCTGGTGAATTCACAGGAAGCTGGTGGAATTAAAGGCATGCTTTGTTTTATTGTGCTTTGCTTTCTTGTGTTTCACAGATGTTGTGGTTTTTTTGTTTTTTGTTTTTTGTTTTTTGCAAATTGAAGGCAAGCAAAAAGATTACGACTCCTTTTATTGTGGTCATCAGGAACTGAACCCGTATCTCCCAGGTATGCCTGTAGCATAGGAGAACCAAGACTCAGAAGGTAAAGTGACTTGCTAGAGGTCCCCCAACTAAAAAGAGCCACTTCTGGGACTGGACCCCAAGGTTGTCAGAATACAAGCCTTCCATCCTCCCCTCCAATTGTGAGGGTCAGAATCCTCTACAGTGTCAGGGATTTGGAGTCCAAGTGGTGGACTGCCCCAGCATTACCTTCTCTGTCCACCTGTTTGCTGTCTGACTTGTCAGTAGGCCCTCTGGGAGGGACAGGAAGTGGGAAATTGCTCAGCAGCTGGACTCCCTCATCTACCTCCCCTCTAAACTCTAGGAAGAGACCAGTGTTGGGTTTTCATTGCAATCCCTTCCATATGGAGAGCACTTCAGAGTTTACAAACTGCTTATCAGCTGACCCCTGGCTTTGCTCCTTGGTTATTGTGAGGCTTATTGCTTTGTGAAATAGCAAGGCAGGGGTATTAGCCCCATTTTACTGGTGGAGAAACTGAGGTCCAGAGAGAAGAGAATCAGAACAGGGACAGACTCTTCCACTCTAATCCAGTCCCCAGTTTCTATCTCTGGTCTGGGGTCCTGGGTAAAGCCAGGGCAGACACTAGCCTTTCTGAGCCCAGAGCCCTGGTCAGTCTCTTTCCAGATGCGTTTTTGCCCTTCCTCCCCATCCTGTCCCAGAAAGCCCCATTATCTTAGGGGAGACCTTTATTCATTTGCTAAACACCTGTCAGCCACTCCATGCTGTCCTGGTGCCTCCAGAGCTGGTGCTAACTCAGTGTGCCCTAGGTGAACTCACAGGCAGGAGAGTGAAGCTCAAGCACTGAGGACAGAAGGTCTCAGCTCTGTGCTCCTCTCCAGACCCACTGCCCCATCCTAGCCTGAACCTTGGCATCTCTGACCTGGCCTCCATCTCTCTCTTCCAGCTTTTCTCCCACACCCCTGAAGCATGCAGAGATCTTTCCAGGAATTCAAGAGCAGGTGTCCAGGGGCTCACACTGGTGATAAGACTGAGGCCAAATCCTGCCATTGGATAAGCTCCATGTTCCTCATCTTTAGAATGGAGACTGTGCTTACTTCACAGCATTGCTGTAAAGACATTAGACCTTTGTCCCTTCTAGAGATCCCATGCCTTTCCCATACATGCCATGTACTTGTATGTCTCCCAGCAGTTGAATGGGCTCGCCACTCACCTGTCACCTTCTCCAACTCCTAAAGCCATTCTCATCATTTGAAGCTCTGTTCACCACATCAAATGTCACCACCTCCCTGAAGCCTAAACTGATTCTACCCTCAGCTGAAACTGCTCCCTCCTCTGGGTTTGCCAGCTGGGCTGTCCTGTTTTCTAGTCCTTATCACACTTTTTCCTGTATCAAGATGAGTTGATTACCAAGCCTGTCACCCCCCTACTCCCACTTAGAGTAAGTGGGACTGTGATTCCATGAGGGCATGCACCAGCTGGCACAGGGCTGGAATAAAGCTAGCATTAATTTGTAGAATAATCATCACTATCATTGATGGAGGGCTGCCTAGGTGTTCGGCACTGTGCTAAAGGCCTCACATTGCATTTGATCCTCACCACCACCTGAGACTGGGACTATCTCTGAGGAAATAGCTTCAGAAATCTGAATAGATGGTGTTTTGGACGGAGAGAGCCACGGTTCCAAACCTTCAAAGCCAGGGCTTTCTGAATCCTGGTATCTATCATCCAGTCCCCCGCTGGCCTTCTCTTCTGGCTTCTCTGAGCAACGGGTGGGGGTAGCACCAATCAAAATCCCCACACTCCTCCCAAGAGTTGGGAAATCCTACATTGGTGCCCTTGGGTTACCCTGCCACCTAGCGGAGGCAGCCTCGGCCTTCCAGATTATGACGTAACAGTTGCACAACTCAGATATTCTTGAAAGAAACGGTCAATTTCCTCTCCTGGGAACCGCCAGGGGTTGTGGCCTCCATTGCACCCAGGGTCACCAACAGCCTCAGGACGCTAGAAGCCAAATATAGTCAAGGGTTGGAATGATAAGGAAATGAAAATGCAAGAATGTAAAGTGACCCAGTTTTATTTTGGTTTTTAGAGGGCAGATGGGGCGTTGCTCCACTCTGCAAAGGTTAGGGCTGTAAGGTCTTCCCCTCTCCAAGGTGCGAGGCCCAAAGACCTCAGGGCCCAGACAGCCTGGCTGGAGGCCCTGGTGGATGGGCAGCTCCAGGGACCCAGTGGCCGCAGCGGGTTGCACAAGGAGAGAGGGGAAATCAGGCAGAGGCCTGGAATGGCTCAGATTGGGGGTTTGGGGTGGGGGAACGTCTGAGAGGAGAGGACACAGAATTTAAAAACGTGGAGTCCAAAAGGGGGTCTAGCGCCCTTCACTTTACCGGTGAGGCTCCGGGTCTGAGAGGTGATGCCAAACTGTCATCCTGCAGGAGGCAGGGCCTGGAGTGACGCCAGGTGTCCCAGCCGGGTGTTAACTCCGTGCATTAGTGTCCGCTGCCTCCACCCTCACGGAGGGTGCGTGTGTGGCGCCCAGATCCCGGGTGCTCAGTCCGGTGGGCAGTGAGACCCCTCTTCTCCTCTTGGGTATCCCAGGCGGTGCCCGGCCGCGCTCAGCAGCTCACCGAACCGGCGGGGGGCGCCGACCCCAAGTCCGAGAAGCAGTCGAACTCGCTCTGGCCCAGGAAGAGCTCCGGCAGCTCGCGCACGCGGTGCAGCCCGAGCTCGAGCTCCAGCGACGTCAGCGCCTCCTCGTCGATGAGTTCGGCGTCCATGCCGCCCAGGGCGTGCGCAGGCGGTGGCGGGGCTGGGGCGGCCGGCGCCGGCTGCAAGCCTGGGGGGCCTCCTGGGGCGCCGGGGGGCGCGGTCGCGAGGCCAGGGTACAGCGTCGCCACCGGCTGTAGGTGCGCGCTGCCGGCGGCCGGCGGCGGAACGGCCGCAAAGGGCTGGAAGGCGGGCGGCGGCCCGAAGGCCCCGTACGCCAGGGCCCCGGGTGGGGGTGGGGGCGGCGGCGGGCCCAGCGGAGCCCCCCGCGGCCGCAACCCGCTGTCCAGGCCGGGGCCCGGGCCCGCGTACGGCTGCAGCGTCCGGAGCGCGTGCGGACCGTGGGCGGGCGCGGCGGGCTGCGGCCTCGGTCCCAGGCGGTAGCCCTCGGCGAGCATCAGGTGGTCGGCCATGGCCGCGAGCCGGCTGTCTGCGGAGGCGGCAGACGGACAGTCAGCGCAGGCGTCCCCCGGTCCCCGCCGGCTTTTCCTCTGCGACGAGGGATCTGGGTCCCGTGCCCACCCCGCAGCCCAGCCGGGCAAAGGAGAACCGAACCGGACCCGTGCTCGTGCCTAGCCCAGGACCCACCGAACTCGGAGCTCCTGTACGCTTCGTGGCGGGAGATCGCGGCGGCGAGGACAACAGACAAGCTCCAGATCCGGCTCTGAGACCTCCGCGCAGCGCCCTGGGACTCTGCGACTCTTATACCCAGGGGCGGGGCTGTCCCGCCCCTGGGTGCTCATTGGCTGGATGAAACGAGCCTGGGCGGGCCGAGCCTCACCTCCAGGAGGTCTCAACCCCGCCCCCTTGGAGCTTCTCCCTTTGGACCCCGGGGCGGGGCAGCAGGCTGGGAGTGCTACTCTGGGGTTTGGTGTTTGATACTTTTCAAGGATCTTGGTCTGACTGTCCCAGGCTCAGCCTCGGTGCTGGCTGGGGCCAAGTTGAACTGACAAGAAGGTGGGTGGGGTGAGACGGCCAGAAGTTTAGGTCCTCAGAGCTGCAGGATCACAAGCCCAGTCTCTTAATTTTTCAGATGGAAGCCGAGGCTCAGTGGCAGATGGGGTTTCCTTGGGAATACACAGAAGAGCCTTGACAGAAGCGAGACTCGAACTCAGGTCTTGCGATTACCATCTTTACAAAGGCATGGGCACCTTAGCCGTGCAGGGTCTGGCAGAAGGTCAGCTGCCCTACCGCATTATCTGAGGGGAGCCAGTGGCCCCCTTTCCAGCTCTCACTTGTCTATGGCAGCATGTACTGAGTTGTTATTAAAGTAATTTATAAAGTAATTTATGGGCATGTCTCCTGAAGGACTCGTTCATCTTTGTGACCTCAGCACTTGGCCCAGAGCCTGGCCCAGAGCAGGTTTTTAGTAAAAGTTAGGTGATTGAACAAACGATGGAACCACCTGCAACTCATTCTCCCGAGTTTCAGTTTCTTCATCTGTAAAATGGGGATAACGGAGCACCAACCCCACTGGGTTGTTGTGAGGGTTAAATGAGGTGATGTGTGTGCCCAGCACAGTGCCTGCTCAAAAACGTACTTCAGATGAATGAAAAGCTGGAGGTAGTTCTGTTTCTGGAGACCTGAGTGTACCTTCCCTAGATAACAATAATAACTTGAATGTTTGGAGTGCTTTACGTTCTACAAGCATCTTATTCAGGGCAGGGCATGGATTATCAGCCCCATTTTGCAGATAAGGAGACTGAGGCACACAAAGGAAAGTGGCTGGTCTGGGGTCAAGCATAGCCAAAGTTAGCATGTGAATGTCTGTGTTCTTAAAGCAGCTGGAGTCTCTCCTTGTGACTGGGGGACGGCCTCCCTGGACCTTGTTCTCTAGAGTTTGCCACTCTGCCCCTCCCTCTGTGGCTCCCCTCCCCTGGTAGTGGCCTTGGGACTTCCTGGAATTTAAATTTATCCATCTGGTGCAGAGGGAAGAACACTAGAGTGAGAGTCCAGAGGCCCCAGTTCTAATCGTATCTCCACCACCTGAAGAGTATGACCGTTGGGTGTTGGGAGGAAGGCGTCTCTTGGTTTCCAGGGCTTCAGCTTTTCTGCTCTGTGAAAGGGAGATTGTAGTCTGTGCCCTGTCACCCTGAGAGCTTGTGGGAGGGTCATAAATGACCATGGATGTGATCACATTTTTTGCAAAGTCTAAAAGCCGCACACTGGAATCGATTCTTCTGAGTCTCTCTCCAATTAAGGCTTCACAGAGAAATTCCTAAACCTGGCTGCACCTCTGACTCGCCTGAGGTGTGTGTGGGGGTAGAAGGGGAGGGGCCTTTGAAAACTTCCCAGTCTCTGGCCCACCGAAACCTCCTGACTCGGGCTTTTTGAGGGTATTTTAAAACATAAGAATTTGTACTTGTAAAAAGCAATCCTGTCATTCTAACATAGTTGCTCTAAGGGCACCAACATTTGGGAGCCATTGTGCCGCTATACAGTCTTCTTCTTCTTCTTTTTTCTTAAAAAAAGTGTGTATGTGTGTGAATAATGTCTAAAAAGTTCTTTAATTTTGTCAACAAATATTTTTTGAGCACCTACTCTACGCCAGGGATTGATCTGCTAGTGGTTTTTAAGCTTTCCAGATCAAGTAATTCATTGAGAATCTAATGAAAGCTACAGACAGCATGGTCACAAACTATTGCATATAAATATGGCAGGTTAGCAGCTCTCTGGGGGATCCATGGGGTGCTCAGGAGTTCATGGAGTCTAGATTAAGAACCCTTCTTAGGTGCTTGGGGACATATAGTTAACAAAAACGGAGTAAAATAATTATCCACATGTTAGAAAGCGGTAGGTACTATGGAAAAAAGGAAAAAAAAGAGTAAGGGGGAGATTGGAGGTACACAGGGCAGGTTGCACTATTGCACAGGATGATCAGAGTAGGCCTCACTGAAACCATTTGGTTTGAGCAGACTTAAAAGAGGAAAGGGCATTAGTCACTTGGTGCCTGGGGCCAGAGCGGTCCCAGCAGAGGGAACAAGTGGAGTATGCTTGTAAAATTGTAGTACCAGGAATCCTGTTAGAAATGTATATTCTGGGGCTCCACCACAGACTGAATTAGTTTCCGAATCAGTAGCTGGGCTGGGACTCAGCTTTAATAAGCCCCACAGGTGATTCCGAGCCCCTGTGTTAGGATAACATCTCAAGGCTGGTGTGAACAACAGCCAGGGGAATTGTGACTGGCGCAGAGGGAGCTTTGGGTGGGGTGTGTTAAAAAAGAGAGGAGGGAGGAAGATATGTGGGGCCTTATAAGACCCCAAAAGGACTTTGGCAGAGGAGTGACTTTATCTAACTTACGCTGTGACAGAATTGCTCTAGTCGGACCCTGTTTGTTCCTGGCATTTCCGTGAACTGCTTCCTTGCTCTGCCTTGGACCGCCCAAGCACATGTCGTATGTTGGGACTCCTGCTCTCCCCTCCGCCTGGAATGCTCTTCCCTCAGACATCTACGTGATTCACTCCTTCGCTTTGTTCTGATCTCCATCTAAAAGTCACCCCCTCAGAGAGACCTCCTCTGACCAGCCCCGCCTATCCCCTCACCCAGCTCTGCTCTTCTTCTTAGCACCTACCCCCGCTTGGCATTTTTTCAGATAATGTCTCCTCACTAGCTGCTCGGCTTCCTGAGAGCAAAGACCTTGAATGTCTTGCACAGAATGTTCTGCACAGTATTTCTTGGGCATTGGAACAGTGCTGGGCATATAGCAGGGACTTAAGTGTATCTTGAATGTATAAATTAGGCAGAGCAGAAGTTATTATCTTTTTTGACAAAGAAGGAAATTGAAGCCCAGAAAATAACTCAGGAAGTTGGTAGAGGTCACAAGGTGTGTGTGGCAGAGTCAGGGTCAGAAGCGACATTTGTAGTGTTTGGAGTAGAGCACTTTCCACTGAACCAAGCCGCTTTCATCCTGAGCCATGTCTTTATGAGCTCATTGGGTGGGGGCAGGAGAATCCCTTGAGTCCACCTGGCATGAGTTGGCAGGGCCACAGTAGTCCTTAGCCCAGGTGGGCACTGACCACCAATAGAAAGAACTGGTAGGTCCCAGGGACAGTCTTGTACCACCAAGTGAGGATGCAGTTCTTTCTGCTCCTTACATCCAGTCTCCTTCATGAGGACATGCAGAAGGATCCACTCCAAGTGGCTTCTACCTTTCCCAAAGACTGCAGATCTTGGTTGGCAAAACCTCTTGGGTTTTACTCTTGCTGACAGCCCCATTTCCGGTACCCAAGGCAAAGCAATGCTCAAGCAGGGCTCAGCAAATGCATGTCCATGGATTGACTGAGACTGGAAGGCTCAGGAGAGGTACTAGGAAGACCTGGCCCTAGGACCTCTTGACTGGCTCCCCCAGTCCCAGGCTGAGCACCCCTACCTCTGCGCTGGCAGCTTGGCAGACTTGGCACTTAAACCTGGAGACTACTCTGAGACCTGAAGTCCAGGCTCTGGCTGGCAGGCAAAGTTTGTCATTTCTGTAGCTTTTTCTTTAGGCTATAGAGGAGGGGAGAAGTTTTTTTTTTTTTTACCAGCTCCTCTAAGTGCCATGTCCTCCAAGAGCCCCCAGCTGATGATTTGCACCAGTGTCCCTAATGCTCAAATGACAAGAATGAGGCTACCGTGCCAGATTGTCACAAGAATAACATTAGCTCATGTTTATTGAATATTTACTATGTAGCAGACCAGGACTGGATGGTTTACATGTGTTATTTTACTGAATCCTCATAAGAAACCTGTGAGTAGTTACTTCTATCATTCCTATTTCACAGAGAAAAAAAAAACTGAGATTCAAAGAAGTGACTCACCCAAGGTCACGCAGCTAATAATAAAGGAAAGGAGTGTAGTAGCCCCACTAGTCGTCTCCCATTGTTCACTCTCTCTCCTTCGCCAGCAAGCCAGGTAAGCTTTACCCCAACAGATCCAACCGTTTCTCTCGCCCAGAACACTCTCCTTCCTCATCGCCATATCTGCTTGTCCGATTCCCTCGTCTCCTTCAAGTCTTTGCCCAAATATGACCTTTCTTTTATCCTGACTCTCCTATTTCATTGTAATGGTTTCCAAAACTTTCCACACGTTCTTTGATATACCTTCTTAAACTCTCCTCTCCTTAAATGTGGGCCAGACGTAGTGACTCACTTCTAACAAATAGAGTGCAGTGGAAATGACAGTGTTGTTTCCAAGACTAGGTCATGAAACATGGTGCGGGTTTCTCCTTTCTCTCTCTTGAATCCCTTGCTCTGGTGAAGTTAGTTGATATGTTGTGAAGACACTCAAGGAGCCCTAAAGATGTCCATATGGCAAGGAATCAAGGCTTCCTGCTAACAACCAGTGAAGAACTAAGACTTTTGCCAACAGCCGTATACGTGAGCCGTCTCAGAAGTGGATTCTCCAGCCCTAGTCAAGCTTTCAGATAACAGCAGGCAGCCCCAGCTGGCATCTTGTTTGCAACCTTGTGAGAAACCTTGAGCCAGATTCCTGACCCACAGAACTGAGATAATAAATGTTGGTTGTTTTGAGCTGCTAAAGTTTTGGGTGATAACTAATACATTAATACAGCAACTGGTCCCTGTTCCATTTCCTAAATGGGCCTGACTTTGCTCTACTTTTTGTTTTTTCTAAGCATTTATCATCTTCTAATACATTAAATAAGTCACTTATTTATTATGTTTTATTGTTTATCTCCCCACCACTAGAATATCAGCTCCACGAGGGCAGGGAACTTGATTTATGTCCATCACCTAGAACAGTGCCTGACAGCATATTTAACTAAAAATGAGATTATCAATATAAGATGATTCTTACTTTGGAAAAGTTAAAATGTGAAAAAGAATTCATGGGTCTGAGAATCAATAAAATATGGTTGTAGGAGCTCAACAAGTATTAGAATATAGAGTGACAGAATGCTAATTTTGTCGAGGGCAGCAATGTGCCCAGACAAAAATCAGACACATTCCTGGCCAATGAGATGTGAACAGAAGAGGTTGGGTGGGGCTTCCTAGAAAGCTCTTTAAAAATAGATGGAATTATGGAGATTAGGTAAATCCACAGAGACAAATCAAAGATTGGTGGTTTCCAGGGGCTGGGGTGTGGTGGAGGATGTAATGGGAGCAACTGGTTGATGGGCATGGGGTTTCTTTTGGGGTGATAAAAATGATTTGCAACTAGATAGTTGATGGTGACACGACATTGAATGTATTAAATGCCACTGAATTGTTAATTTTAAAATGGTTAATTTTATGTTATATGCATTTCACCTCAATTAAAATAATAATAATAAAAAAACAACAGATGAATTCAGCTAGCACTCACTTTTTGTGCTTTGCTTTTCTTCCTTTCCTGCCAGGGATGAGGATATGATGCCTAGAGGGACAGCAGTCATTTTTTTCAGCATGAGAAAAATGATGATGATGATGATGATGATGATGATGATGATGATGATAGCCAACATTTATAGAGCACTTAATTTGTGCCGGTACTGTTTTAAGCTCTTTATGTATATCAACTTGTTTAACATTTATTTTATAGAAAGATATAAGGAAGATAGTTATTCCCATTTTATAGATGAGGAAGCTGGTACAGAGAAGAAAACTGATGGCACAATCTAAGGATGGCAGAGTGGGATCTGGGAAGAGCCTGGACCTTCCATGTACCATGAAGCCTCTGTAGCAGTCCGGAAAGACCTCCTTTGCTCTTCTTACTATTTGAAAAATATATGCCCTATTTAGTTAAGCCACTGCAGTTTTCGGTTTCTGTTCTACCCATCCTGAGATTCAAAGCCAGGTGTGTATGACTTTCGTGCAAGTGCACTTAACCATTATTCTCTCCTAGCCTGCCTGCAAATCAGTTATCAAGTGTTTTTTGGTCCCTCTGATCCCACTTGATGGTGGTCCTCTTGTGGGTAGAGATAGGGTCTCCTTCCACTTTGAAGCCCCATTGCCCACACAGGACCTGGTTTGTACTACACAGTGCAGTGAGATGTTGGAATTAGCAGTCTGGACCAGAGAAGGGAGCTCTGAATGCAGGGAGGGGGATGTTCCCAGGAGTAACACAGACATCAAAGACACAGTGAGCCTGGAGGTAGGGGAAGACGTCACAGAGGAGTGAGACTTCTCAGATGGGCATGATCAGACAGAAGAAGGCAGGGAAATGGGCTTTCTCAATAAAGAGCACAACTCTGAAATGAGAGCACCGAGGGATGAATACACAGGGTGAAGTTCAGGAAGTACCAGGTAGCTGGGTGGGGCTACCTGGAATAATGGTCATTTGTTTGTGGAGACAGAGAGAGATCAGGCCCAAGGGGTGAAGGCCCTTGACTGTCAGCACTCATAACACTGAAAACCATCTGCACAGAGTTTCTACATCTTTTTACAACAATCCAAGAAGGAAAAAGGCAGGAGGTGTTTCATCCATTTTATAGAAAGGAATTGAGATAGAGAGAAGTGGATCATTTGGCTAATGTTGCGTAGTTAGCAAGTGGCAAGTGTGGGATTTGAACCTGGGTCATTTAACTTCACATCCTACACTTGCCTGCTCAAGCAAGGGATTGTCATGATCCTGTGGGCAGGGAAGGGCCACGGAAGGTCTCTGAGCAGGAAAGTGATAATCCACCTATTGGAACTTTCTCTCCTGCCAGCGGAAAGGACAGATTGAATTTGGGGTAAATTGCTGGGGCATGGCAATAGACCCATTCATTCATTCATTCATTCAACAAATATTTACTGAGCTCCTACTGGGTGCCAGGCATTTCCTGACATCCTGGAACTTACAATTTAGTGACAGCAGTGGCAGGAACCAAGTAAATAAACAAAACGATTACAAATTGTCAAGGCTAGGAAGGAAACAAGCAGGATGATTGGAAGTTATTTTCGCAAGAGGGGTCAGGGCCAGCCTCCCGGACAGGTGACGTTAGTTTGAACCTGATGGAGATGAAGAGCCAATTCTGTAAAGTACAGAGGGAAGGTGTTCTGGGTGAGAAGCAGCACATCAAAGGCTCAAGTGGGAAAGAGCTGGTAGGCTTGGGGGACTGAACAAAGGTGCTAAGACTAGAGGGTAGTGGGCTGAAGGTCAACAGTCAGACAGGTAGGCAAGGGTCAGGTCATGTGGGTGCCGAGGGGCTAAGTCAAGGGGTTGGATGTGTTTCAAGTGGGATGGAAAGCCACTGGAGCCAGGAGGCCCCAGTTGATGTCCCCATCAAGGCAAGAACCCTGTGACACTGGGAAGAGGGAGATTACAGAGGGATGAAGGGGCTCAGCTGCTTATAGTAGAGTCATATTTAATAGGGATGGGAGCATTGCATTTTAAAATCAGCATGTAAAGCAAAAATCACATGTAGTCCTTAAGAATCCCCTATAGAACTTATTACATTTATATCTTTATAATAATAGATATGTTTGTATGTACTATGTATAGTAATATATGGTATATGAAAAATCGTGTGTTATATAAAATACACATATTCGATACATAATTAAATCTTATTCTAAACACATAAAAGGGAGAAGTAAAGACGAGAGTCAGCTAGTGCCCATGTATGTTTGCAGAGTCTTCCTACAATGGATGCTGTTGATGCCCTGCCCGAATCCCCTTTCCTGGGTGGCACGCTGGCCTCTCAGTGGCTGGAATGTTGGCTGCTAGCAATCATAGCTGCCCCCTTTCCTTGAGACTTGCCCTCAGCCAGATGGAAGCCTCCCTTCCCCCCATCCCAGCCCCTGCCCGTCCTGGGGACAGACTGGTGAGGGTACAATAGACTAGTCCCCTTGCCTCAATGTGAGACTAACTCTGTGGGGCAACCGATGCTCCAGAGCTCCCCGTGGGCCAGGCTGGGGCTACACCCTTCTACCTCTCCCCCTTCTCGTCCTCACTTCTCTTCTCCTGAAAACTCTGCTTCTAGGGAATCTGACCTAAGGTCCTCCCTTGGAGAGCATGCCTGTTAGGTGCCAGGAGGTTGATGTTCATTGTCTTATTTAATTCTCACAATAACTTTTAGGGGCTCTGCCTAGCTCATGGTGACATTCCTCTGAGGAGTACCCCCTTCTTTACCTTACCCATGGGGGTCAGCAGTTGTGCTGTGTGACCCTCTGTGCCATAGACCAAAATGGTGGACCTTAGGCCCAAGCTGAACCAGATTCTTTCTCCTCAGAGTTCGGAATTGAGACTGAAAGATAGCCAGACTGATTGGTTCTGGGACTGTCACATGCAAACCTATATGTGAGCTATGGGGCAGCCAGCTTTTGCAGAGGCACCAGATAAATGGAAGAAGCCTGTCTGCAGAGAGCGAAAAATGAAGCAAGCATGGAGGGAAAAGAAATGAAGAGAGAGACCTGCCTGAATTTCTGATGGCCTTCCAGGCATAGTGGCAAGCTCATGTGGCCCTCTGCCCTGGAGTTTCATGAGGTGCCCTGGTCTCCTCTTGACAATCCTGATTTTGCTTAAGCTCGCTCGAGAGACACAAAAAGCATCGGCTGAGATGGGACATTTTGTCCCCATTTTACAGAGAATGAGAATGATGATCAGGAAGGGTAAATCACCAGCTTTTGGAAACACAGCCAGAAACCGATGCAGCTGGAACTCACAGTGGGGTCTCGCTCATTCCAAGGTCAGGTTCCTTACACTGCTTACCCTGACTTCCTAGCGCTCGTGCCTGCCCACTGGGGACAGCGCTCTGGGCATGTGGATGCTGCATCTCTGAGCATCGCAAATGTGGGCTAGCAGAAATTGCTTTCTTGGGTTCAGGAATTCCTGAGCTGCCTCAGAAGATGGCAAGGGTGTCACCTTATCCCGAAAGCTGCTACTTCTGACGTGGCATTTACAGGTATTCTGTGAAAAAGTGGCCTGTACTTAGCTTTATAGCCATGCTCAAAGGTGGCCCCAGAGCCGTTGATCTTCCCCCTGTGGGTGACCATGACCTCTGATTGCTGTGTTAACTGAAACTCTGAGACCCTGTGCTTCTGCGGGAAGGGGAGTTTGGCCTGAACTCCATTTCCTCCCCAGCATAACCCATCCCTTAAGAATCAGGCCTATAAACAAGTCAACACTGAGCCCAAACCAAGCATGATTAATCACTTCCCCCTCCATGCCACTACTGCTGCTGCATCCTGTGTCTGAGTCATTTCCGTATCCCTAGTACCTAACACAGTACCTAGCACAAAATAGGTATGGGGGCACATTTGCTGAATGAATGGCGTTGAATCTTACACTGTTGAGTGTTGTGTTCGTTCAGTCCTCTTGACAACACTTAAGGCAGCATGAGGGTAGAGCCAGGTTTTCCTCTGTGATGCGGGAAGGGTCAGGATGGTGCAGTGAAGAGTGTAGGCTCTGCAGACACTCAGGAGTCCTTGGCTTGAATTCCAGATCTGCCCCTCCGGGTCTTGAAATCTTAGGCGAGTTATTCCTCCTCTCTGAGCCTCAGTTTTCTCATCTGTATAACGGGGGTGATAAAAATAACAACTATCTGACCACATAATCAGGAGGATTAAGTGAGATAATACACCTAAAACTTCTATCGTTGGCCTAACACAAAGTAGGAAATATTAATTTTCTCTGCTCAGGTATTTCCCACAGTGCCTGGCACATGGCAGACGTTCAGTAAATGCAAGGTCACTTTCAGGCCATCCCGAACCAAGCAGCCTTGGTCAAGGTACCAGCTGACTACAGCTGCATGAATGGGCCCAGGGAATACCAGCAGATCCTAGCCAAATTGTAGTATACAGAATCAGGAGCTAATAAATGAGTGCTGCTTTAAGCTTTAAGTTTTGAGGTAGTCGTCACACAGCAAAAGCTTACTGAGACAAACGGTGAAGGAAGAGGAGGAATGGAGCTGGCCTTTCGAAGCAACTGGAACAAGATCTCTCTCTCTCCATCTCTCTCATCTTTGCTTTTTTTCTGAGCAATGTTTTTTTTCTCTTTCACAGCACACTGAATTTCTTCATGGTGTAGAAAACGTGGTTGAGTTTTATACCTTGCACCTTCAGCTAATGGAGAAAAACGGACTCCTTTCTCTGGATCCCAGATCTAAAAACCTCTGGAAAAAGATTTGTTAGCCTAACCTGGGTCAGGCACACCTCCCACCCCTCCCCCAGCCAACTGGTTACGGGATGGGGAGGGCAGAATCACAAAACACATCCTAGATGACACATGCTGAGCACAACGCTATGCCAAGCGCAGTTCTAAGGCTTAATGTGTGTTAGCTGATGTCACCCTCATAATACAACAATCCTATCAGTGTTGTTATTATCTCCACTTCGAGGTGAGGAAATTGAAAACTGAGGCACAGAGAGCTGAAGCAACTTGTCCAAGGTCACACAGCCAGAAAAGTGTGGCCGGGACTCCTACCAAGACTGACTCCAGAGCTCCCACACAGCTGCACCCCTCCTAATGAGCTCCCGGTAGTGGTGGGGGACAGAGGGGTGAGCGTGGTGGAGATCCTCTAAGGAAGGAAGTGGAATGCTTAGCCCAGAGATGGGAAGACTCTAAAGGCCCTTAAATCACACTGCCTTCAGATCTCTAAATGGCAGTCCTGGCGGTGAGAGAAGAAGGTCCTGGGTGACCTCTGAAAAGGAATGTAGGACCAGAGGGGAGTGGGTAGACAGCTGAAAGTGGACTTCAGTTCAGTGGAAGGAATTTCTCCAGAGTCAGAGGTGTGTGAGGATGGTATAGGAGCCTCCGGAAATGTGAATGCCTTGTTGCCAAGAGTTGGAGGAGCCCCCTCACAGGGCTCGGAGGTGTGGTCTGGAAGATTCCTGCTATCTCTGTCTCTGAGGGTACAGCCCGGGCAGAACAAGTGGGAGGAGCTCAGTGGGAAGGAGGTCAGACTGGGGCAGTGATCCCCAGATCTTTGGATCAGTAAACCATCCCCTTCCAAACTGAAGTCAGGTGGCTAGTTTTTTATTTTGCCAAGTCAGGACACATAAAACAACCTAACCAGCCAGCCAAACCAGCCTAAAGCAGCCACCAGCCACTTCACCACTTCATAAAAGGAGGACATTTTAATATCAAAAAATCCAAGCAGACTGTATATGAGAAGAATAAACTATTATTTTCTCTCAAGGGAGAGCAATTGACAAAGGTATATTAACATGACAAAAAAGGAGATACTAAAAACCAATTCGAAGGCAGAAAAATTAGGGCATAACATTTGTCTTTCATGATTATATGGTAATATGACTATTTTCGTGATATGAGTTTGTCCATTTGAGGATCTGGAATTGCTGGGACCACAGATAAATTCTAGGACTTAAAAAAATTTCATTTGTTGTTGAAAATCCATTTTTTAAGTGGGAATATTTAGGGAAATGGAAGCAATACCCTTCCTGCTATTTCATTTTGCAGGTGAACTTAGGGATATTAAGAAAAAAAAGCTGCTGGGGCTCTCCGGACACTTTTCCCTTCAAATTCACCCCACCCTTCCTGGCCTAGCTGTCAGGGGGGAGGGGAGGCACAGGAAGGGGCTGCCTACGGGGCAGGGGCCTTTTTGCTTCCTGCTGCCCACTCCAGTCTATGCTGCCGATGATCTGACCAGCCAATGCCCACCAGGGGGGACCCATTCAAACGATCACAAAGTGATGTGGCTGGTCTTTATGAATCACTAGACCAGACAACCTTGCAAAACCCCAGTCAAATTGCATTCCAATGACTGGTGCTTAGAGTCCTGGAGTAGCCGTCTGTGGCAGTCTTGTTTTGGCTGATTTTAGTCACAAAATAGAAGTGTATGCATAAGGAATGATTCTGTTATTAATAATAGTAACAGTAGCTGACGTTTGGTGAGCCCTTCCTCTGTCAGGCAATGTGCATGCATTAGCTTATTGAATTCTTACAATAACCATGCAAGACATATACTCTGTTCCCGTTTTAAAGACCAGGAGACTGAGGCCCAGGGAGGTTAATGCTCAAAGTCACACAGAAAGCAGCAGGGCAAATTGGGGTTTAAACTTATGCCTGAAGGAATGCTATTAACCAGTGCGCCCTATTCTTTATTTCCTTCTCAAAATGTGAAGAATATTGGTGGGAGTGGGGCATGGAGAAACAGGGCCTGTATCTGCCCATATCTCACTAAAGATCTGCTGTTTCCCAGCAGATGGAGGCTGCTGTGTGATCATCTCCAGTTACCCTGTGGGTGTGACCTGCTTCTTTGGCTGGTATGTAAATTCCCTTGGAGGAGAGTCATGTGCCCCCTTGAATGTCCAGTTTGGTGCTGTCCTGGTGGAGACTAGGGAATGGGGGTACCCCCTGAGCCTTGCTCAGACTTACTGGGCAGGGTTGGGTCAGGCAGAAAGGGGCAGACAGGGGTTTCCTCTAAGTGGGCCAGCCCGGCTCTTGCTGGGCTGGAAGCCAGCCTGGAAAGGAATTTCCCAGTCACGTCTTCACTGTGTCTTCCTTGTATAGGAAGCACAGCATTGGAGGATGGGCTAAGCTTTTCACTCCTTCAGAAGCCAGCTGCTGAAGAGGGAAGAGAAGACTTGGGGTGCCTTCATTTTGTCGGAGGAGGCAGCACTTTCTTATCAGGGTCTGGTCCTTCCCTCCTGGGAAGAGAATAAGACCCCAACACGCCCAGAGCTGACTGATACCCAGGAAAGACATTTTGGCTTAGCTGGGTGATCACAGTGTTGTATAATAGAAATAGAATGTGATTTACATATGAAATTGTAAATGTTCTAGTAGCTATGTTTTTTTTAAGTAAAAAGAAATCAGTGAAATTAATTTTAATAAATTTTATTTAACTCACTGTATCTAAAATTGTATCATTGCAACACATAATATAAAAATTAATGAGTTATTTCTAATTTTTGTATTAAATCTTTGAAATTTGGTGTGTATTTTACAGTTACAGCTCTATTTGGAGTGGCCACATATCAAGTGCTCAGTAGCCACATGTGGCTAGTGCCTACCAAATCAGACAGAGCAGCTTTATACTGTGGGTTCTGAATATGAAGACCTCTAAAAGTCTCATAATTTCTGTATCCTAAGATTGCAAGGACTTGGAAGGACTTCAAGGTCATCTGGTTAAGCCCCTCACACACAAGGAAATGACTTTCCTCAAGGAGACGCACTGCTTCTAGCAAAGCTAATGTTTGCACCTGGGTATCTGTCCCATGACCCCTGCCATTGGAGATGGGTTGCTCATGGCCATCGGCCACTGTCAAGGTGTAAGAGAAGGCCAAGAGGTGAAGCAGGAAGACACTGGAATGAGGTAGAATGTAACCAACCCCAGTAGACATTCTCCATTCTGTCATCTTCTCCCTTTCTGGAGGCAACATCACAGCCCGGGCACAAAGTGGGCAGGGAGCCCTTTGATGACTCCCTAAACCTGAACACAGACTTAGGCCGACCCATCCTTTTCTGATTCTCTTCTTTTATTTCCATAGTTATTGCTGCCTACAATGAGCTAGACCCAAGGCTTGGTTGCAGATAAAGACAGGCCAGACTTCCTGCGGGAAGGAGCAGTTAACTCTGCCTGGGCAGGCCGGGCAGCCTTCCCTGCTGTACAGGGACAGAGGAGCAGCGGAACTCGGTGCTGGTGGGGTGATGATGGAGGGAAGGGAAAGAGTGTCCAGGTGGAGGGTGACAGTTTGAGAGAGAGAAGGTGTAAGGAAGCTGGCCTCCTATTTTCCCAAGGGCGACAGCTGCTACTCTTTCTCCTTCTCCAACTCTGGGGTCTCAGGTGTCACCATGGCTTCCCATAAAAGAAGGGAAATTCCATTTTTTTGTGTCTGCCCTCCCTGAGGTCCTAAGAAGACCAGCATGTAGTGGGTACCCAATGAATGGAGGGGAGAGAGGGAAGCAGAGGGTGAGGTCAGGCCAGCTGGGCTGGGGAACACAGGGACTAGTAAAGGGGCAGGAAGGGAACTGGTATGTCCTGAGCACCTGCTTGTCCTCGAATTCAGAATCTCATTCACCACTGCAATAGTGGGAGGCGGTATTGCCTCCATGCTACAGATAAGGAAAATGAGACTCAGACAGGTCCAATAACCTCTGGGGGTTAAGACCCATTCTGTCTGATTCCAAAGGCTGATCTTTCTAGGTTCTTCTTGGCATGACCTCACCTGGCTACTGCCAAGAACCTAACAGTGACCAAGTTCTTGGCAGGCACCCCCACTTTTGAGGAGCCCTGATGTATTGGGAGTTTCTGGTGAAGTGGAGGGTTCCTGGGAAGGCCTCTCTGTAATGGCAGGCACTACCCCACTAGGCTTGGAGATCACCCAGTCATCATCACACCCACCCCCATCTACCCCGGGGAAGGATTGGAGGCAGCTCTGAGAGGTAAGGTGGCTTGCTCAAGGTTATAGAGCAAGGGGGTGGGTAGAGGTGGTATTGACCACACCTGCCCCTGTGCACTGACTCATGGGCTGTGGGAAAGCCACTGCCAGTCTTTCAGTCTTGGCTTTCCCAGCCAGGCAATGGGTAGGCTTGCTTTGACATATATACCTGGGCCTGGAGCCAGGGGACTGGGAAAAAGCTGAGCATAGCACATCACCAGGGCAAGCGCATCACCAGGGCAAGCGCATCACCAGGGCAAGCGCATCACCAGGGCAGGTGCATCACCAGGATGCCTTGCCTTCATCCTGTTCCAGTGCCAACAGTTCACAGCGGGGATCCCTCCCTATGGGTAGGAGGAGGCTTACCAGTTCTCCGAGGGACCAGGCCAGGCCCTGATGTGGCTCAAATCCCCAGCACCCAGCACAGGCAGGGTGACCAACTGTCCTGGTTTGCCCAGGACTGTCTCAGTTTTAACACCCCAAATTCGGCATCCTGGAAACTCCTCAGTCCTGAACAAACCAGGACAGTTGATCACCCCAGCCCTGGCTCCAAGTTCAGAGTTGGTGTTCTAAGTGAATGAATGCAATCAATGAATGAAAGAACATTGAGGAACTGAGGCCCGGAGATCTTAAACTTTTAGGTTGCTTGTATTTACCTCATGCCTTTTCTGCAGCATCGAATCTCCTCTAATCTTTCCCCTGAGTGAGGGAGCAAACGAATGAATGGCGCGTGGGAACCTCCTTTCGAGCTTGGTCACTCAGCTTCCCTTGGCAAATGGGGCCGCGGGGCTCGCCGCTGCTTCCACCCAAGTGTGGGCTTTGGAATTCATGGGCGCGGGGCGCTTGGAGAAGGTAGATGAAAGGGGCCCGAGCGCGCCGAGCACCGCCCGGTAATTAGCCGGGCGAGCGGCGGGGCGGGCTTATCGGCCATCGCGGCCTCCCGGGCGGGCTCCCAACGCCGCCGCCGCCGCCGCCCGGGGCAGAGGGCACGGCGGTTCCCACGCTCGGCCCGGGCCGGGGGCGTTCTCGGCACGGCGTGGCCGCGCTCGCCACCGCCGCGGAGGCCAGGCTGTAATTAGAGTAATTGCGCGGCTCCCCGCCCGCGGCAGCTCAGGACCCCGGCTGCGCCGCGCTAGCCCGGGAGGGGCGCGGGGCCAGAGGCGCCTCAGTAACTGGCCCCCACTACTCCAGACGAGTGAGTCACCACTCCTAGCCGCCCCAGCCGAGAAGGGGCTCCTGGAGTCGGCTTTGTGGGGAAATGAGAGAAGGGAGTAGAACTGGCCTTGATGGAGCACCTACTGCATGCGGCTGGTTGGTAGGCTGTTCCGATCATGCTCAACACGCGGTAGTGTCAGGAGGAGAACAGGGCCTGACCTACGGAATATGCTGACAGGATAGAACGGCATCCTAATCCACCCAGCGGTTTAACAGGTGGACACTCAGAGGCTCAGAGGGGTTGAGTGAATGTGCCCAAGATTACACAGCCAGTGCACTCACGCTTCAGCGGGGAGAGAAAGGTAGACCTCCTGTCCAGCAAATGTTGGTTTTGCTTCCTTGAGGTCTTCAATTTGACTGCACTTTGAGTGCCAGCCCTAAAGCTCATCCCTCATCCTTAGCTTCCTGGCAGTCCTAATCATAACCCAGATCCTTACCACTGATATAAGTCACCCGAAATCCTTCTGGAAAAGGCAGGTGAAAAAGAAACAGTCTGATTTAAAATTCTAATATCTAATCCAAACCCAACCCAAACTTTAAACCTGCTCCACACCTAACTCCGAAATTAAACTTGACGTTGACCCCTTGCCTATGTTGATAGCCTTTTCCCTCAGTGATCCCCTGCCACTCCTCCCATCCTCCCATCAGGTACCCTCTTTCTGGAAATGTCTGCTTAAGGTTTCTAGCAGGTGTTTGAAGCCTCCAGACCTTTGCTCATGCTCCAGTCTCAGGTGAGATATCTTTTTTCTGGGGCTAGCTGGTCAACTTCTCTCATTTTCAAGGTCCATGGCAAGCCTTTTGGGTTCCACTCGCTGCCACCCTGTCCCTTGGCCCGGCTCTCCATAGATTCTGAGCTCTTAGAAAATAAGGTCCGAATCTGCTGGGAGTAGAAGTTGGAAGAATAAACAATTAATTAATTGTGAATAAATGAATGAATGAATGAGTCAGAGAGGGAGGGAGCAAATGAATGAGTGAGAGAATGAATGAGTGAATGAATTATTGAATAAACAAATGAAGACATATTCTGAGCCTAAATCCTTAACCCTCTTCCTAGCCCTGGATCCCTTCCCAAGTAGAAAACAATTGAAAGACCAAGGGACTCTCCACCCCAGGTGCCCTGAGATTGTTAATCCTGTGTGTGTGTGCACATGCGTGCATATACATTTGAGTCCAGGACTTTGAATCAGGCAAGCCTGGAGTCCACTCCCAGCCCCAGTGTTTACCTGCTGAGCGTCCTGAGCAAGTGACATCACCTCTCTGCAACTCTGTTTGCTGATCTAAAGTATAGTAATAATAATAAAACACATCACGGAGAATAGCTCCTTCCCCCCACTCCCTTGCCTGCAGCAGGCTCAGTGTTCAATGCTGCAAGAACAGAGGTAGAAGGAACAATCTTTCCTGAGGGCAAGGAACACCAGTGGAGATAGGAGGCAGGGCCACAAAAAAGGGGGACAGTCCTCTGGGTGAGGAAGTCGACCTCATGGCAGATGTGAGGATCAGTAGGAGTTTGTTGCTGGACAAGTCATGGCAGAGGCAGCTGCGTGTTCAGACACCAAGCTGTGAACAAAGGGTTTCCTATTATTGCTGGAGGACAAAGTGGGAGATGAGGAGCGATGGCAAAAATTGAGCCGGTGAGGGTGGCAGTGACTGGATCGGGAAAGGCCTTGAGGGGTCTTTGGCTGTTTACTTGTAGGCAATAGGAAGCCATTGCAGGTTTGAGCAGGGAGTGACCAGCAGAGAATAGAAGATGGCATGCAGGTGGCCCTGTAAGGAAGCAGGGAGGCCAGCTGGGAAGCTTGTGGGGGAGTCTAAAGTGACATAAAATGATGTCGGTGATTAGCTAAACTTTATGAGTACCTACTACGTGCCAAGAACTTTTCTAAATGCTCACATGTTTTAACTCATTTAATCCCCACAGCACACAGACAGAGCAGGTGCTCGCATGATCTTCTAGATACACTTACTACCTATACACTAAAATCTCCCACATTCCTATCTCCAGCCTGCGCCTCCCCTCTGTTGCACCTGTATGTCCAATAGCACGCTGGCTTCTCCACTAGATGTCTAATAGGAATTTTAACCTTTACTTATCTAAAAACGATCTTCCCAAACTTGCTCCTCTTGCAGTCTTCTCTATCTCGGTAAATGGCAATTTCATCCTTGCTCTTGCTCGGGCTAAAATTTAGCATCCTTGTCTACCCTCTCTCCCCCAGCACCAACCTCCATACCCCACACCCTTTCTCTCACTCCCCACATCCAATCTATCTGTGAATCTTACTGATGCTGACTTCAGCAATATTCTCAATCTGACCACTCCTCACCTCCCCACTGCAGCCAGCTGGCTACACCCCATTGTTTCTTGCCTGTTATACTGCAGTAACCCCATTTTTGACTGCTCTCCTTGCCTCTGTCCCTGCTCTGGTTCCTTCCATTTATTCTTCACACACAGCAGCCAGTGTGACCTTGATATATGAAGTCAAATTGGATCCCTCTTCTGCTAAAATCTGCCCCCATCTCACTAGAGTCAAAATCAAGTTCCTGACTATAGCACACAGATCCCTCCACGATCTAGTTCCTCTTTTCCCAGCTCCTTATCAGACGTCCATACTCCTCCTTCATCACCTTATTCCGGCCACATTCTTTGCTAATCCTCCATCACTCCAAGTACCCATTAGGCTCACGATTCTCTCACTTGCAGTTCCCTCCACCTGGAATGCCATCTCCACAGATATTCATGCCGTTTGCTTCTTCACCTTTCTGCTCAGATGTCGCCTTATTAGTGGGACCTTCCTTAGCCACCCTATTTACAACAACAACCTCCTTCCTTCCCTACTCAGATGATCTTTGTCCCCTCTACACTCCAGTGTCAGCTCCATGAGGACAGGGATTTTTGTTTGTTTTACTGCCATGTCTCCAGTGTTTAGAATACAATAGGTGCCCAATAAATTGTTTTTGAAATTGAATGTGAAACCCTCATTTTACAGATGAGGAAACTGAGGCAAAAGAGGTTAAGTAACTTGCCCAAGATGGCACAGTAGTAAGGGGTTGGGCCAGGATGATGAGATGAGAATATGGGCAGTGACAGCAGTGAGGGTGGAGAGGAGGGATGGATGAGAACGAAGGCCCTACAGATAGGCCTATAGACTCTGGGTCCCGAGTCTGTGGCTGACTGCTGGGGGGTGGGGGGCGGACTTGATATTCTGGGACCTCTTGGGGTTGACATGAAGGTTAAATCGGTCTGGAGTTGAAAACACAATGTATATGTAGTGAAAAAAGATTTTTGAAAAGCTATCCCATGAATTTTTAATTCCCAGCAATTTTCCTGTCCTTCTTCACCCTTGACATTGAGGCATCTATTGCTTCTGGGGGAGGCAGATTCTGTAGCTGACAAGAAGCTAATCCTTCTTTGACTTTTTAAATGGATAGTGGAGCGGACATAAGAGTTTCAGAATTCAGAATTTCAATTTAAAGACCTACACACTTGGGAGGAATAAAGAGTTTTTCTAATACTCCAAACTCCCTTTTACATGCCAAGACCTGGAGTCCGGCCAAATTAGAGCATGGACTTTTCACTATGAGCCTTGGAGGGAGGGAAGCTATGAAGTAGGGCAGTGATCCTCAAATTTGAGTGTGCTTCAGAATCACCTACAGGGCTTGTTCCAACCTGGATGGCTGGCTGGCCCCAACCCCAGAGTTTCTGATTCAGTAGCTCTGCCATCAGGCCTGAGAATTTGCATTTTAAACAAGCCCCAGGTGATGTTGATGTTGACCACACTTTGAATAGCCCCTATGCAGGGGATGTTCTCAGCCACAGAGGGTAGCCTTGTAGAACCCACCCCTCCAGGATGGAGGGGTTTTGGAGGGGAAGGCAAGATAGGGTTTCTGGGACTCTAGCAGATGGGAATGTAGAAATGCTTAGGAAGATTGTGGGCCAGAGGGAGCCGGGGTCGGAGGAGAGGGTGTGGAAACTGCGGCCAGGAGCAGTCATGGGCAGTGGATGCCAGGAGACCTGCCCAGAGGATGTGTATATCAGCGCAGGTGGGATGTATGTATCAGAGAAGCTGTAGAGGGTGAACACCCAAGGGAGGAGACAGAGCTGGAGGCAACGTTGGGACCATAGGCCCTCCTCCCCCACACTCAGGTCAGCCAAGCCCTCCCCTTCCATTCCTCCATTTAGATGTTATTGAAGAGAGGGAAAGTGAAAAATTCTGAAAGACTGAGCGTTTTACTCCAAAGAACCCAAGTGGATCTGGAGTGGCACAATTTAGAATTTCTTGCTAAAACTACATTGATCAATCCCTCTGCTGCCTGAGAGCACAGGGAAGTGGCCTATGGTTGTCACGTGGTGGTTAAGAACACAGGCTGTGGAATCATTCGCTGGCTATGCAACCCTGGGCAGGAGACACCTTCTCCAAACCTTAGGCTCCTCTAATGTAAACTGAAGATGAAAACATTCATCTCATAGGATTGAGAGGCTTAAGAGAGATTGTGTATGCAGTAGAATGCGAAGCCAGTGCCTGGCGCAGAGCAAACATTCAAAAAATGGTATCTATTGTTATTATGGGTTTTAAAAATTATTTCCCTTCATTTTTTTCTTCTCTTTTCCTCCTTTCTCAAACACTTACTGGCAGCTGCTATGCCCCTGACATAGATTTTTGTCCTACAAGGGGAATCAGACAGGTCATCAGGCAACTATAGACTGTGGGCTGGTGCTGTTTTGGAGTATGCCCAGGGAACAGGGGAATCAGAGAAAGCTTCCTGAAGGATGAAATGGAGTGCTTATTTAGCTGGTAACATATCAAACGAAGGCTTTAAAAAATATAACAACGCTTGGGAAGAAGAGAGTAAAAATTATAAAATTTCTCCTTTAGTCAAGGTTCAGAAAATTCTACTGTGCAGCAGTTTATAATGGGAGGCGGGAGAGCATGATCAACTTCGGAATCAGACAGACTGAATTAGAATCTAGACTTTGAGGTTTAACAAACTCTATGAGCTTGGGCTTGTTACTTAATCTCTCTGTGCCTCAGTTTTCCTTATCTGTAAAATGAGACTAAAGAGATCTACTTGAAATATGAGTTTGCTGTAAGAATTAAAGAAGGTAGACTATGTGAAGAGCCTGGCATGTATTTATTTGCTCAGTAATTCTGAGTCCAGAGCTGGAAAGTGGATCGGGGCTGTTTCTTCTCCATCCTGCACTCAAAGTGTTCTGAATCATGATAAACTGATAATCACCAGCCTGAGTGCTCCTTGAGGACAGGGTCTGATTCTAGCCCTGCGTAGTGTATCCACTTTGGAAAATAGTTTGACATTATTAAAGCTGAAGACCACCTGCCTCATCACTCAGTAATTCCCCTTCTTGATATTCACTTGAGAGAAACACTCTCACTGGGAGATGTGGACAGAAATGTTCATTGAAGCCTGTTTATAATAGCAAAAAACTGGAACACCCCAAATATCCATCACCAGCAGACCGTGCAAATGATGGTGGTATATTCTACAGTGGAGTAGTATGTAGCCATGAAAACAGATGACTTACAGCTCATGACATCCAGGAACCCCAGGATGATAATACTAAACGAATAAAGCAGGTCACAGCAGAAGACATTCAGTATGATTCTTGCATACACTTTGCAAATATGCAAAACTAAATGGTATATTTTTGAGGCTGTAAACATATAGGGGGAAATCATTTTTAAAAATAAGGGAATGATAGACACAATTCAAGATAGTGGATTTTTATTCTGAAGGAGAGAGAGCCCTAGAGCATGAAGGACACATGGGTGGCACAAAGGTAGCTGGGCTGGGGGAGAGGTGCAGGGGTCACCTCAGCTCCTCTTGTTATAATATACATGCGTATTATAAATTTTTTTTTCATACTTACCCAATATTTAATATAACAAGGTGAAATCTTGACTAAGATGCTTTTGAGGGAGGGGCAAGAAGCTGTAAGTGTCTCAGAGCGGAGAAGGTGCCTCTTGGGGCCGTAGGACTTTGGGTCTATAGGATCTACTTTTTGAGGAAAAGTGGAGGATATTTTCCTCAAGATGAGTCTTTCCTTTGCTATTATTCTATTACCCATTACTGTCACAGAACTCTCAGATTTCCCTTCCCAAGTCCCTCCATGCAGGAAAGGGAGGGCCCCAGGTCAGGGAGAGAAAGAAAGGGTTGTGATGAAGTGGCTTCTGAGATTTACATCAGAGTCCTGTGGCTTTTACTGCTTTCTGGGCATCACAGGAGCATTAGAAAGTGTCAGGGAGATGAGGCTCGGAGAGCCCCAAGTGAAGCGCCTGGTACATAGTGGGTGGGTGCTCAATAAATGTCAGTTCAGAAAAAGGAACTGTGCCTTAGCATGATTCCCTGCTCCTAGCAACATGCTGTGAAAGTGATGCTGTGTTGACCCCAGAGGCGAGGTCAGAAGAAGCCTTGCGGCTTCTGCCTGGTCTCTGGGGATAATGGCTTCCGCTGGACATGAAACCTAAATTCAGTCCACCAGATTTAATTTACAAAGCTTTTCAAAAGCTCAATAACTTGCCACATCTAAGACAGGGGACATATACCAGGAGAAGTTCCTCCAGCAGCTTCTCTTAGAAGGTTTCCAGTGGTGCCCGGTCCTGGCGTTCTAGCGACAGCCTCGCACTACAGCTCGCCTCTGGGAGCTGCAGTCTTTCGGAAGCCTGGACCCCTGATTCTGGATTCCAGAGAGAGTGTGGTGGGAGTGCGGAGTCAGGGGATAGCTGGATGTGCTCAGGACTTTAATTTGAGAAACCCTGACTCTTCCTGGCTAAGGGACTCAGCCAGAGCCTCTTCCCTCCTGAGCCTGACTCTTCAGTGGTAAAAATGGGAGAGCAGTGCCCTCTCCTCACAGGGCAGCAGTGAGGGCTGAAAATATCCACAAAGTGCCGAGAACAGGGCCAGCTAAGGCAGAGGCTCATCGAGGGGTGGCTCTCCCCTCTCCCCAGGCTGGAGAGATAGAGCCTGGAGGTTTCTTGATCAGAGCCAGTACAGAGGCTCAAAATTGGCCCTTGAACCTCCCTCTCTCTTCCTCCTCCATCATCTATCCTTCTCTCACACCCTCACCTCAGCCTCTCTCCCTTTCCCTCGTTCCACTACCCTGGCCCCTCCAGTGATGTCTCTAGAGGTCTAGGTCACGTCACTATTCTCTCCTCCAAAATGAAAGGCAAGTTGCCGCACTGTAACCCCCAGCGCAAAAAAAGAAGCGTGGATTTGGGGGAGGAGGCTATGGAATTTGGAGGTATGGTGTTCCGTATTTGGGTATGTTATTCCTACCCCTTTACCAAGTTATGTTCAAGCTTCCACTTGAAGAGAAGATTCCAGGTGGCACAGTGCAGGGCAGGCAGCTCAGTCCGTTTGGCCTTTGACCAAGTAGGCATAATGGTTCTCAATGAGATAGGTGTATCAGGATGTCGTGTGGATCCTGTGGCAAGCTCCGGACAGGTGACTCACAGAGAGGACCATTGGTTGTTGTATTGTTGTTATTTTTTTTAAACAGCTTTATTGAGGTATTACATTCACATATCTTTAATAAACTGCATGTATTGAAAGTGTAGAATTTTATGTTATATGTACATATTTGTGAAACTACATCATAATCAAGATAATGAATGTTCATCACCCCCAGAAGATTTCTCATACCCTTTTGTAATCCCTCCCTCTGGCCCTTTTTCCCTGTCCCCAGGCAGCCACCAATCTGCTCTCCATTTTTTCAGACTTTTATGTAAGTAGAATCAGGCAGTAAGTACTCTTTATGTCTGCCTTCTTTCACTCAACATAACTGTATTGGGATTTATCCATCTGGTGGCAGCTATCAAGAGCTCATCCTTATTGCTGAGTGGTATGCTTTGTGTGGATATATCACAGTTTGAATGTCCACTCATTTGTCAAAGAATGGTTGGATTTCCAGCTTTTGGCTATTACAAATAAAGCTTCTGTGAACATTCATGTACAGCTCAATGAGCGGACATATGCTATCATTTCTCTCGAGTATATCCCTGAGATTGGAATGATCAGGTCATATGGTATATGTATACAATATAAGTTTTTAAGAACCTGCCAAACTGTTTTTCCAAAGCAGTTGTACCATTTTAATTTCCGCCAGCAGTGTATGAGAGTTCTAGTTTCTCTGCATCCTCACCAGTGCTTGGTATGGTTAGCCTTTTTAACTTTAGCCATATTAGTGGCATCACATTGTGGCTTTAATTTGTATTTTCCTAATGAGTAATCATGTCGAGCATCTTTTTATGTGCTTATTTGTGATCTGTATATCTTCTTTGGTGGAGTGTTTGCTCAAATATTTTTTCCATTTTTTTAAATTGAGTTATTTGTTTTCTAATTATCGAGTTTTGAGTTCTTCATATATTTTGGATACAAGTCCTTTATCAAATATATCATTTGCATATGTTTTATAGGTTTAGGTTTTACATTTAGGTTTATGAATCCATTTTGAGTTATTTTTTATTATGATGCAATGAGTGGATTGAAGGTTTTGTGTGTGTATTTTAACATGTGGATGAGCAATTGTCCCAGCACCATTTGTTGAAAAGACTGTCTTTTGTCCATGGATGTGCCTTTGTACCTTTGTCAAAAATCAGTTGTACTTATGTCTGCACATATTTGTCTGTCTATACCAATACCACATTGATTACTGTAGCTTAGTCTACTCCAAAACAAAAGCATAACTGATAAGGAAAAAAAAGAGAGAAATCTTTGTCTAGAAATATGTCGTTGTTGTTGTTGTTGTTGTTGTTTTTTCAAACAAGCACCTTTGCCAAGAAAGAACTTTTGTTTTCCTCAGAAAATGAAAGGTACATGCCTGCTTCCCAGGCTCCACCTCATTCTCATCTCCAGGTGTTGTCTGATCAGGGCTGAGGGAGACATGACTAATACCTCCCATCCTCTAGAGAAAATGCTTTTCTTAATATGGCCCAAGATCACATTAGCTTTGTGGTGGTTACTGTTGATTCACTTAAAGCCTACTATCAACGAAGACTACTTTGTCTGTCTTATAAGTGATCCTGCTAAGCCAGGTTGAGTCAAACCCTTTATACTGACCAGTGTGTACTTTATAATTTTTGATTATTAATTATGTCAAGGCTCATGCTGGGTACTTTACATAATAAATTACTATTTTGGCTACCATATACCAAACACTTTTACTATGTGTCAGATATTGTGCTAAACATTTCTTTAATGCTATAATTCTTTTTACAGAAATTTATTGGCTCATGTAACTCAATTGTCTAGGGATTGTAAGGCTTCAGGAACAGTTTGATCAGGCTTCATGCACTAAACGTTTTGCACACTTCTTCAAGGCTTACAGCAATTAGTTAAAACAGGCTTTATTAGTTCCACTTTATTGTTGAAGACATGTAGGCTTTTCCCAAGGTCATTAGCCAGTAGGTAGCAGAGCCAGGAGCTGACTCCAGAGCTCACATTGTCTTGCTTTCCAGTTTGTAAATTAAGGAAGGGAGACTCAAAGAGGTTAAATAACTTGCCCAAAGTCATATAGGTAGTGACAGATAGTGGGACTCGGGACCTAGGTTTGCCTGGCTCCAAAGCTGGGCTCTTCCCATGTGCTCTTGGGATATGAGTCTTGAGCATGAGTAGGTCTGGGTCAAGTCATCTAAGGCTAGAAATGATAACTCTTATGTTAGGGACTTTTAAAGTTATAAAGTGCCAATTAAATGATTGTCATCCTGGCTTGCCGAGTCTAATTTGGGAGACTGAAAGACCAGCTTCTCTGCATCAGTGATTGATTTGGTTACATGAAACAGAAACCCACTCCACAGAGTTTAAGCAAAAAGTGTAATTCAATATAAGGAGTCAAGGCTATCTCACAGATCTCAAGGGCAGGCGAGTCACATGAAGACTTCACTCCCAGGACTGTCAAGACATTAGAAGGAAAGGCTCTCTGGGAGTGCCCAGCTTCCCTCAGTGCTGCTCTCAGAACACTGGTTTCCTTCCTCTCTCTCTTAGGTGGGTGTCCCAGGTAGGTTTCCTCAGCCAATCTGTTACCTTACCCCACCTGTACCTGTGCCCAATTAGGATCAGGCTTTCTTCGTCCTAATTCCAAAGTTCAAGAATCTGACTGGCCTAGCCTCGCCTCCGGAGGCAGGTGCCCAACTCTGGCCAATTAGCTGGACAAGA
The DNA here is from genome assembly GCF_902729225.1 of Pteropus medius. Lineage (NCBI taxonomy): Eukaryota > Metazoa > Chordata > Mammalia > Chiroptera > Pteropodidae > Pteropus > Pteropus medius. The sequence goes on from NW_024346824.1 coordinate 947,537, forward strand.
AGGGCCTGGGCTGCTAGGGCAAATACGGGCCTAGGACCCCTCTAGCTTGAAGTCAAATAGGGACTTGTGGGCTGAGCAGGTGCCCAAGAAAGAACCCACTTCCCACTAGTCTGTTCCGGGGACTAGGAGCAGGCCAGTCGGGTCATCTTTCTGTCCAGTGATTTCTCAGTGCCAGACTTCTTCAGAGGTAAAATTCCTCCGTCTGGGGTCCTAGTGCTTCTGGAAACTCCAGAAGATTCTGGGAGAGTCTAATGAAGAGTGTGTAGCTCATGCTTTTGGGGCTGTTTAGGACTACTGGGGACTTGCCTACTTGTTTTTCTTAGTCCCAGAGGGGTGATTTACAGACCAATCCCAAGGGATTTCCTATCTTGCCTCCTGAGTCACTGTTCAGGCTCAGAAACATGACAGATAAACATGTTGTTTCACCAGGTACCTTTCCACTGATTTCATCTGGTCTCTAGGTTTTCCTTCCCTGGGTGTGTATGACTCTTTGACTCATAGACTCCTAGAATGTCAGAACTGGAAGATCATTGCATCCAAATGCCCTCCACCCCACAGATGCAGAAACTGAGATGCACAGAGCAGAGATGAGTGGGCATAGATACTCAACGGTGGCCTGGAAGAGGATGTTAGGTGGTAGGTACATGGTCAAACATGTTGTTGTCATAGACATATTTAAATAAACTATACTACTGCTTAGGCTGAGGCTAAATTCATTTAAATAAAATAGTCAAATAAAGAAAAACATGAAGGAAACAGGCTTACAGGTTGTATTGGATAAGGCAAATGACGATAGGAGTACAGGAATGAGTGAAGTCTAAGGGACACTACATCGACGGATGAGTGAGTGGGTGAATGGATGAATGAAGAAATGAAGAAATGATGGGCAACCGTGGAATCTTTGGGTTTCATTTCTTTATAGACTCAGAATCACTTCCCAGCCCTTACATTTCCAGTCGGAGAATCACCATGGCCTGTAAAACACAGGCCCAGTTCCCACAGCACTAGGTGGAACAAAACCAGTGTACCCTGCTGTTCTCATTTTCCAGGTAAGCAAATCCTAGCCTCAGAGGCAACTGAGCCTACCTTTTAAGGTAGAGTCTGGTTTCCCAGGTTCCTTTGGGGCCTTGTCTCTAATCTTATAGAGGGGAAGGTCTTACTGGATAGGGTCTTTGGCTTCCTATGGGGATCCTCAAACGCAGCCCTACTTCTTGGCAAAACCCTAAGCTTAAGCAAAGGCTGAGTAATAGAGGGGAAACCACCCTGGATGGAAGTCGAAGAGGCCGAAGTAACCTTGGGCAAGTCCCATTCCTCCTGCACTGGGTCTCAGATGCTTCCTCTGATAAACAAAAGGGTTTTGCTCTACCTCATTAATATGTTATCCAATAAATATCTACTAAACTCCTACTACATTCCTGGCGTTTGCTTGGCATGTGGGTAGATAAACAGAGGAATTGGACTCGGTGCCTGGAATAACCTACATTTGCGGGGTGGGTAGCAGGAGAAGAAGGCACTTACGATATATAATTATATCCGGTCAGTGATGGGTGATGTGGACAGTCCCTGCCAGATACAGGATCCCCAGAGTGTATCAATCCAGGGAAAGATATATGTGAAGGATTTGCCAAGTCTCAGGGCTATGCCCATGAAGGTGTTGGCCCTTGAAGGTAAGGGCAGCCCTGGGCCCAGCTCCAAATCCTTTCTCCATCCCATAGCAAAGCAGGTGAACATGGGTTTTGGAATCAAGCAGATCCAGGTTTCAACCCCTGAGCAGATACCAATTAGAGAAGGTAGCTTCGTTCTCTGGGCCTCGGGTTTTTTTCTTTATCCAAGGAGAATGTTGCTCCCAAGCTCCCCAGGACTTAGGAGGGTTCCATAAGATAATATAGGCATAATGTCAAGAGCTTGATACAAAGCCTGGCACATAGTGTGTCTCTATCATTCAGGCAGGAGGTGAAGGAGCTTCACATCTCCCCTCTTTGGGAACACACCAACTTTTTGCCTCACTTGCTAAGGGCCACCTGCTCCCAAGAGATCTTGCTCAGGCCTTTCTTGAATCTATGAACGTTATAGTGGTCTTTCTTCCTCCCAGGCCAGAGCCCTTTTCACCAAGCGTCTCTGTTCTGATCTGATCATGAACTTGGTATGTGCCCAAGACAGGGAGGAGACTGGCGGGGCTGGGACTTCTCTGGCGCTAGCCTGCCAGGGCTGCAGGTTTCTCCCTCTCTTCCCAGCAGTGGGTCAGTGCTGGAGCTGCCCTCTCTTGTCCAACAACTTGCCCAGGACAAGGTGACTTCCTTCCTCCCTTCTTGGAGGCAGGACTGAGTGGCTTCCTAGAAGAAGGCAGGCAGGACGCACCCAGGGGCAAGAGGAGCAAAGCTGGCTGGGGTGAGAGGATGGGCAGGTCTGGAACGCCAGGGCAGCAGTGGAAGAACAGGTTTGCCAGCATTCTTGGCAGGCCCCAGGATTCCAAAGCACTTTCTGTTTTTGTCACTGTCAGCCAAGGCCACAGCGTACCAGGCTTTTCAGAGCACCGAGCCCTTCCACCTACATTCTCATTCTTCACAAGCTGAGAGATGGGTACCACCGGCTGTGTTTTACAGATGAAGGAATTGAGGCCCCAAGAGGAGGAATCACATGTCCAAACCCAGAAGGGCTGATGGAAAGGAATTAACCTTTCCTTGAGAAACTGATATGAGCCAGGCCCTTCTGTACAAGAATCATTCCTCCTTTCAATGGCCCAGCGATGTGCCCGCTCTGTTGGTACTTTTCCCCACTTTACCAATGAGCAGACCAAAATCCAGGTTGGCGAAGTCACTTTAAGCACAGAGCCAAGATATGAACGTAGATCTGTTGGGCTCTGCATCCCACTGTGCTAAGCTCTCTTCCATGTTAAAGGCAGAAAAGCTGAGACTCAGAGGTTCAAGCTGGGCCCAAGGTCATACCACAGGCAAGTAGCAAAGCTAATTTTCAACCCAGGTCTGTCTAACTTCAGAACTCCTGCCTTTCCTACTGGGCTACATTGTCTCAATAATAACTTTTTTCATGGAGTAACTGGCTGATAACAAAAGACCATGAATTTGTCTCAAAGATAAAAAGACCCAGAACAGAGAGGGCCATGAACTATTATTACCGTCATCATTGACACTGTTATTAACCACTAGCATTGCAAGGTCAGCATTTACACTGTATGGCTCAGACACACAGAAGGAAAACTTTATTTTTTCTACAACTGAACCCAACTTGATCACAGTTCCCCTCTCCATGATTTTATTTCTGGGTGAAAGTTTATTCTCTTCACAACAACTGAATGCAGTGCATGATCCTGCGTTTTCTTTTGTTATAAAGGACACTTGGGGACAATTGGTAAAACCTAAAGTCCATCGTTTATATTATAGTACTATATAATGTTAACTCCCCAACTTTAATAATTGTGCTGTGGTTATGTAAGAGAATGTCTTTGTTTTTAGGAAATACATGTTGAAGTATTTAGGCGTAAAGAGGCATTGTGTCTGCAGCTTTGAAATAGTTCAGAAAAAAAGTACACACACCTTTCAGGAAAAATACACATGCGCAGAGAAATAAAGCAAATGTAGTAAAATGTTAACATTTGGAGAATTTGGATGAAGGGTATCTTTAAATTCTTTGCACTATTTTTTGTAACTTTTCTGTAAATCTGAAATGATGTCAAAAGCAAAATTCTTAAATAAGAAAATGTACTCTTGTATGGAAAAATAGTCCAATCAGGATCTGAACTCTCTGTTAGGTTGGCTCTATCTTTTGGTAGTGCCCACCCCCCACCCCTCAGATGACATCTGGTAGCAGAGGAGCCTTCCATGACATCCCAGGCCTTGGGCCTAGGCTTCTGGGGATGATGGCCCTGCTGGCTGCTTTGTCCTTTTAGGTGTTTGGTGTCAGCTTCTCTTCCCATCGCTTCTCTGCTGGTACAACTGGTCCAGCCTGGCTTTGAGCCTGAGCATGTGTCACTCCAGAGCATGACTGTACTCATGGCCTCTGGCGTCAAGACTGTGCCCTCCGAGTCCTCAGAGTCCTAACCCGATGTCTTATCGGGGCTTAGATAGGCCCCACTGGAAGCTTCTGATGCTTACCATGACCTACAATGGCCTTGGGGAAATCAGGCCTTTGTATGAGTTAGTCACATCGGGAAAATGGAAATCACGCTGGTTGTTTTAAGAGAAAAAAATTAATATAGGGAATTGGCTACACAGTATTGGACAAGTGGAAAAGGAAAGAGTGAGAATCAGAGTACTAACTGCAGGAAACAGATACCACCCCTCGGCACCGGAGAACAAGAGAAGAAGCTGGGGTTATTAGAACTGGGAAACTGGGACCCGGGCCCCTTAGGAGGGCGCACCTGTGGCTGGTGCTGGTATATTCAAGAGGCCACCAGAAGTCTGGTTCTGAGAATGTGGAAAAAACCTGAAAACTGGAACCAATTGCTACTGGAACTAGTTGCTGCTGCCAGGGTGATGGACTGCTGTGAGGTGATGCCGACTGAGGAATAGCAAACTGAGAGCATCCGGCTTGCTTGCTCGCTCATCCATTCTTGGACTCTCTAGTGCCCCCTATTGACAGAGCCGGCTATGGAAACAGGTGACAAACAGATATGGGGCTGGTAGAGTGCCAGCCCCAGCATCACAAGGCGGAATATAGGTGGGTGGGGTTAGAGCTGAGAACTAATAGCTTAATAACTGGCACTGGGAGAGGGGTGAGAAGTGGGGTGGAGCTAGGCAGAGTGAATGTGAGGTTCTCTCCCTAAATACGCCTCACAACCATCACATCTCCACTGTGGCCTCCCAGGGGGACCCAAGGCCTGCTGTGAGGTGATGTCCTCCTCTCTAGTACTGGTCTAAGTGAGGCAAGGCCCCTTTACTCTGGGGTCTTCTATCTGCTTCCAATGGGTACTCCACCTGGGCAGAAGGTCAGGGGCAGGCCCCACACTCAGATCCCATGCTCTTGCTCTTTCCTCTTTCTCTCAACCCGGCCAGAAAGAGTTTCTTGTCTGAGACTAGAAACTGCCTACTTTGTGACTTAGGAAAAAACTTTCAGTTTCTAGGTCATCCAAGTTTTATTTAAAGTTTCATATTAAAGTTTATTTAAAGAGAAGGTTTTAGAATTCTGGAAAATTTTTTCTCTCATATATACACTGACTCTCTGCAATTGAACACCTGGTTCTTCAAAAACAATTTTGCTTTGGACTTCGTAAGACTCCAGTTGGACATCCAGAGCTGAACAATAACTTCTTTCTTTTAAGCAGTGCCCCACTGACCCCTCAGACAATGGGCGACATGCCATTAAATAGCAGGACATATTTGGGTGAAGAAAAAACCCTCAGTTTAAAAAGTCCCAATATTATCCTGCTCCAATAACATGAATTGAGTACTAGCTATGTGCTTGACTCCATGCTAAGTGCTTAGGCCATCATTATACTTGTCATCTCAACAACCCTGTGAGCAAAGAACAAAGGTCTCTGTGACTTCAAAGCCTGAGCTTTCCCCACTGTGCCACACCACCCTCTGGGGCCAATTCTATCCTTTCACCTGTGGGAAAACTGAGGCCTAAGAGGGGGCTATGCAAACCAGTAATAAATACAAGTTCTGGAACAGTCTAGCGTTGGGCAAGTCACTGAACCTCACTTTATATAAAGTAGGGATGTGGCAAGGATTTAAGATAATGGATGGGAAGTTTTGGGCACAGTGCCTGAAAAATAATAGGTATTTGATAAATGGCGATATTACTGCTACTATTAAATAATGAACATTTACTGACGATGTCAGGCACAGGGCTGGGCACTTCAGGTGTGTTAATTATTTTCACCCCATGATCTCCCTCCATTCACGATGGGACACTCTCTCTCCTCTCACCCAGCCCCACTGGTTTTCGTGTTGTTCATGCAGCACCCCACCCCTAGGTCACAGCTCTGAGTGTGAACGATGCTAACCCACGAGAGGTCATCATTGCCCTAGACTGTGCCTCCAGTGGGATGGCTGGAAACATCCCCACGGCCTATAGCTTTTTGTTAGGGTTGTGTGCTTCTCTTTCATCCAGCTCTTTGAGTGTTGTGTAAACTTCGGTTCCCAATCTTTGTAAGAACTCTTATTCGTTTAAATTTTTTTTTTTTTCAATTACAGTTGACATATGATATAGTGTTAGTTTCATGTGTACAACATCTTGAGTAGACATTGATATAATTGATGAAGTGATCACCTTGATAAGTCACTTTCGTTGATTTAATTGAGACATTTGTAGGTTTTGTGATTTTATCATTCTTATTATTTTTTCTCCTTGTTATTTTTATACTATTTTAGATTTACAGAAGAGTTGTAAAAATGCTACAGAGAGTCTACTTGGCTTTCTTTCATGTGATGTATTTCATGACCGTGGCACATTGAAACTCATAAAAACTAAGAAATGACATTGGCACAACACCATTAACGGCAGTTGTTTGGATTTCACCAGTTTTTCCACTAATGTCTTTCTCCTGTCCTAGGATGCCATCTAGGATACTGTATTGCATGTAGTTGTCACATCTCCTTGGTCTCCTTCATTCTGTGACTGTTTCTCAGTCTTTCCTTGTCTTCTCCTTACCCAGGCTTTTGAAGAGCAGTGGTTAGGTATTTTGTAGAATGTCTCTGAGGCTTTGTTCTATGTTCTATGTTTCTAATGATTAGACTGGGGTTATGGATGTGGGGGAAGACTGTCACACAGGTGAGGTGGCCTTCTCCTTGCAACACAGTGAGGGACATATGACATCAACACGCCTTGTTACTGGTGACGCAAACCTTCATTGTTTGGTTAAGGTAATGTCGGCCAGGTCACTCTGCGGTGAAGTCACTGTTTTTCCTCTTTCCATACTCTAGAAGCAAGTCTCTAAGTCCAGTCGAAGTGGAAGAGAATTAAGCTCTACTTCCCAGAGCAAGGAGCGTCAAAGAGTTTGTGGACATCTGTTAAAAGCACGATGGCAATTAATACTTTGAGGTTGGCAACTAGTCTATTTCTCATTAAAACTTCACCCACTCTTTTAGCATTTATCAGTGGATCTTGCCTGCGGCAATTATTAATGTGCTATAGAAGAACACTTTTTAACATAAAAAATACCACGGTATTTATTGTTTAAGAAAACCCATAATGTCGATAAGCTATCATGAAATCAGTTTCTGTATTATATAAACCGCAATAAAATCTACATGGTCAAGTTGGATTTAAAATTTATTGTATTCAGGGCTGATTCAGAGCTGGAACCACCACTGTGGCCACACTGACTCTGTTTTTTCACTGAAACACTTCTGCCCTCAGTGGTAAATAGTTATCGCCTCCACCCTGCTCCAAGGCCTACCCCGCCCCAAGTCTTTAGAAACCTCTTTTCCTGTCTCCACAGATAAAAACAAAACAAAACTCTCCAGACATTTCAGTTATGAGCACACATCAAAATTTGTTATAATCTTGCTGCAAGGGAAAACGTCTCTAGCAGGCCGATTCAAGATTCACTCCGGAAGGGACATTTTATGGGAAAAGAGAATGTCTAGAATATTTGTTATATTAGCAAGAAAGGGAGAATATGGCCTAGTTATCAGTCAGGTGAGAGCATAAACTTTGGATATGGGTTTTGGAACAATTACTTATTTAATACTACCCAGTAACTAAAGAGTTAATACTTGGCACAGGACTAGAGCCTTCCTTGCCCTTCATTTCCAGCTTAGGGTTGGGCCACTTTCATTCCGATGGTCAGCTCTGTGCTGGGCTGATTGTTGAATACTTTGAATAGTATCCAAGCCTTGTATATATACATGAGACATTAAATAATCAGTCTACGGCTGGTTCAGGTACAATGTGATTCATTGCAGAGAAAGCAGGCTTTGGAGCCAAAAAGTTCTGGTTTTGAAAACAGGTAACAAATACAAGTCCTGGAACAGTCCAACATTGGGCAAGTCACTGAACTTTACTTTATATAAAGCAGGGGTATAGTGAGGATTTGAGATAGTGAAGTTTTTAGCACAGTGCCTGGAAAACAATAGGTATTCGATAAATGGTAATGCTGTGAATAATAATGATAAACATTTATTGACCAGTTACTATGTCAAGCATAGAGCTCAACAACACTTTACATGTATTATTAATTTTAATCTCCACAATAACTCTATGAATTAGGTGCCTTTAGTTATCACCCCCATTTTATAGCTGATGAAATCAAGGCTCAGAGAATTCAAGTAACACATTTTAAGTTCATACAGATGGAATGTTGGGGGAGCTCACACTCAAATTCGGGCAGCTTCATATCAATGCATCTATGATAAACCTACAGTACACATGGGTGCCCACTTATCCTTTGCAATAATAACTTTAAAACCATCCAGAATTCTATAGCCCATAGGTTGGGAGCTCTTGCGATAGACTAGACAAAACTTTGGCTTCTCACAAAACATTTCTGATATCAGTAGGGTTTGGTGCTTATTTTTATAACTTTATAGCAAGAGGAAGACAGATAAAAAGACACTGAGATCCGTGCAGTTACCTGGAAACAAACACTGAATGTCTTAATGTACTTGGCAGAGTGCAACTGCTCAAAAACTGTCATTGAATATTACTTCCCCCCGAAATACTATCTCAAGGTCCCCATTTGAGAATTACTGCCCAGTCGTTCACTTTCCTAGATTTCACAAAACTTCCCAAAACCCTGAAGGTAATAAACCATGTGAACAAAGGAAAAATAGGGCTTCTCTTTAATAAAAGGTGAAGGGAGGAGTGGCTCGCTGAAAAAATTTTTTTTTGCTTTCGAATAAAAGGTGCCAAAAATTCCTTCCTGTCTGTCTTCCAAAGGGTGAGGTGGGATATAAGGTGTTTTCTCCACAATCTACCTTACTCCACCCTCATGAGTGAACTGTGTTGAATTTCTGAGTTCCAGCCCTACTGAGGGGCAACACAAGATCTATAATCTTAAAGGAGTTGCCCGAATCTTGGGGGTCTGGGTCAAGAATGAAAGTGGCTCACTCAAACAATAGATGACCTGGGATACTAAGAGGCACAGTCCAAGAGGTGACCCAGGCCCTGCTTGATGTTGGGGGGTAGGAGCTGATGTCCATAGACTCTCATTGCTTAGAGCAGGGACAGGAGAGCCACACTAGACAGAAGAAGTGCAGTGTGAGTGCCACATAGGGGGGAGGTGCTGTGTGGCAGTGACAGTGGCATCAGATGGCTGTCCATGGACTTTTGTCCCCATCATGGAGTAAAAGTCGAGCAGGTCCACTTCTCTTGGATTTTAGAAGCCTCGGCTGTTCTTGAATGACCCAATGTGGTCAGAGTGGAGGGGAAGGGGAGGCATAGCCCACAGGGCAATTCTGGACTTTCTGCTAAACCTGCTGGGGAGTGTTCAAGACGGTTTAAATTCAATTTGGATAAACAGAATTTTTAAACACCCCATGAGTTCTTTCCCAGTTACAGAAGTGTAACCATAGCTTCCTGATACATCCTTCCTCCGGGGGACAGTGACTGCTGGAATGGGGATTTGGCAAGACTCAGCATTCCTGATCACCGAAGTTTTTCTCATCCCCATCGCCCATCGGTGCTTAATTCACCGGGAACCCACAAAGCCCCTTTGTGTGTGGTGAGCTGTAGCCTGGGCGGTTGAAAGGGCCTGGGCTGGCGCTGTCCTTGGAGTTAGCAGAGGAAAGGACTTCAAGTGATGAGGCTGAAGCCAGGGAAAACAGGGTTAGGAGGAAAAATAACCTGCCACCAAAAAGCCCGTCTTATGGAAGAGCAGTATCACATTTGACGATCGCTCATGAGACACAACAGGACTTTCATTATTCATTGTGTTTTGAGACAAAAGATCTTTCTGTTTCTGCTTTATGTCGAACCATTTTTAAATTACTTGGAGATGGAAACCAGTTTTGAGAGCCCCAGGAACAGCCTCTGCTGGCAAGTTGTACCCACTCTTAACGAGGGCCTAGTACGTAAGCCAAGACCCCAAAAGCTGATCCAAATACATTATAAAGTCTTTAGCGTGTAAAGCCCAATTTTACTGAAGATTTCATCAGAAAATGGAAGACAGCGTTACATTGCACATCGCAGAGCAAAACCTAATAAATATGCTAATTAGACTGTTCTGTCCTCTCCTGCCCCAGAATTTCCTACTCAGCTGCCAGTCCCCTTGTCTCCTATTGCCTGCCTGCCCCTGCCTTCACCCAATTCCCTTGTCCATTTCTTCCTGTCTCTCCCCTCCTCCTGGGCAGAGCAATGTAGACACCACCTGGCTCGTTCCGCCTTGCAAATATCACCCCTTCCCTCCAAACCCCGAAACACATTCCCTATCTCTTCCTAAAGTCCCTAACTCCAAAAAATCAGTGTTCTCCCATGTTCCACGGGCACAGCCCCTGAATCAGAATCACTTGGATTGCTCATACAAAAGGCAGTTTAGGAGCCTTATCATCTACTTTCCTTGGTTTGGGCTGTGGAGAGGAAAAGAAGTAATTTTTCCCTCTCATGGAGATTTTTCTCCACCCCTCTTTTTTGACATTAGTAAACTCAAATATCACTTTTCTCCCTCCAATCATCAAATATGAACTTGGAGTCTCTAGAATTTATGGGCAGAGGAAATGGAGAAAGAGGCAAGGCTGATGAATTAATTGATAATCACTAGCTTAGTGGGACTTGTAGGGACTGACAGGACCTCATGCAACATGCAGCAGGAAGCTCTGGTGGGGCAGGCTCCTGGCTTTGGTCTGGTGACTTGGGTTCACTCTTGGGCTCATTCAGCTCTGCCCCAGAACTGGCATCAGATGTCAACAAATGTTTCACGAACGAATGCTTTTGGGCGTGCCACCCCAATCTTCTGCCTATTTCCTCATTTCTTAATGAGAGGAAATAATTTCTTTTCTGTCTATGTCTCAAGGTTGCAGTGAAGATTAGCTCGCTTAATGGATGGGAAGTCACCAAGGAAGCACAAAGGAATAAAATTCTTCCCTGAGCTCAGTAATATAGCCTTTGGGCAATTTGTGGGGAAAGTAAACTAGCCTTTGGAAGTTACCACATTTCCCCCCTTCTTTCTTCCCTTTCTAGGTCTTTTCCCCTTAGTTTGCTCAGGTTTTGCCTCCTTTCCATCTGCCCCCTTTTCCCCCCATCAGGATCTAGCTTGGGTGGAGTCGGCTGTCAGTCATTTACACCTGAATGAAAACTTCAACCCACAGTCCTTCTGCCTGCCTCAGGCTTTAACTCTGGTTTGACTGTGATGTGAGTGGGCACAAGATGGCAAGTTTTTATGCCATGCCCTGGGATTTTGGTTCTGTAGATTTGGGTCAAGACCTAGAAATCTGCCTTTCATGTGAGTGATCCAGGTGACTGATTCAGGTGCTGTGCTCATGGAACATGGAAAAACACTGATTCCTAGGGTTAGGGACTTTAGGAAGATATAGGGGAGGTGTTTCAGGGTGGGCGGGGGACCCACTGAACTCGTACCAAGGCCACACCCCCCAGTCTTTTCAGGGCAAGTTTCCTGAGGGCATCAGAGAAACTTGGCAATGTGGAGGTCACTGATAACCTGATAAGGGCGTGTGAATGCAGAAGCCTGTTGGGAGGGGAGGAACTAGGGACAGCCAGTGTAGATCATTCTATGAAAGTAAAGGGCAGGACAACAGGGGGGCAATGGGACTCCATAAAGTAGTGGGACCAAGAGTGGTTTGTTTGTTTGTTTGTTTTTTAAAGATAAGATAAATAATAACTTCTTTTTATGCTTACGAGAATGACTCACTCAAGGGGGAAAATTATTATTATTATTATTTTTTTAGGCAAGGCAACCCTTGGTTGACCTCACAGATTGCAAAGACCTTGTCAGCTTACAATCCCTTATTTTTCATTTTTATTTTTTATGCCTACCGCACCTGGTCTTCCTAGGTGGTCTCCCATTCAAGTGCTAACCAGGTCCGACCCTGCTTAGCTTTTGAGATCAGACGGGATTGGGCTTGTTCAGGGTGTCATGGCCGTAGACGAGGGGGAAAATTAGATGACTCTGGGGATTGCTGGAGGGATGTCCCTGTAGAGCCAAGGGGTGGGGTCTGACATCCACAAGGGGAAGGGCTGAGTTTTGTGGGAGCCCAGACAGTTCATTCCCCAGGAAGAGGGGGGAAGGCAAAGAACACGAGCACAGATGCAAGAGGGGTGATGTGCTGGTGTGGCCCGCTCTTCTGTTGGCTCTTGCGTTCACAGGTAACTAAGAGGCAAGGGAGGGCGGGGAGAAGTGCTGAGGTTTGAGGATGGAGAAGAAGGTAAGAAGTAGTCAGCTGGGAGAGTGACTAGTCTAGGGATGAAATGTGGCGTTGCCAGGCACACCAGGACCCATTTGGGTGAGCAAACATGAATTAAAGTGAGACTTGTCATCTTGGGCGAGTCACCCTCATGTCCTGTCTCTTCTTTGCCTTCCCCAAAAGGGTCCCATCCTCTGGGGATGCAGAAGAGGAAGCCACCTGAGCAGGTGCATCTGTAGCAGGTAGAGGTCCAGGTAAAGGTCACCTTGGCCACCTTCAGCTCACCCTCCGGCACCCTTGGCCTGTGTCGCAGACCTTCCACCCTTCTCTTGCCTCCTCACCCATTGTGTCATGCCCCAAGTCTGCTCTACAAGGGTGTTTTTGGGCACCCCAACAGTGAAACAGGCTGCCTTGGGAGGTAGCCCACCTCCTTTCCCTGGAGGTGGCAGCTGGGGGTGAGGTGCATGGGGAGGGGCAAATTTTGGATTGGGGAGGAGCTGCGTTAGTCGACCATGGAATCTGAAGGTTTGAGTTTCACTACAGGCTCAGACACATTGTGGCTGGATGACATCAGCTAAGTTCATTTACAACTCGGAGCCTCAGTTTCCTCTTCTGTAAATTGGGGATGGTAACCAGACCTAGCTCATAAGGCTGCTGTGGGGATTCTGTGAGCCTATGATCCTCAAGCGTGTGGCACCGTGAGCTCTTAATAGCGGTAATTAATTAGTGCTGTGTCTTTTGAACCCATTGAAATTTCAGTCTGAAATAAACAACCAGTGTAGGAAAGAAGGAGCATTGCTGAGAGATGGGGTTTGTGTGGGTGGAGCAAGGAGAGAAGATAGGGCTGGAGAGGTGGTTGTCTGCTTACAGAGCAGATAAGGATGAGAAGCCTTTCCTCAAAGCAGCGGGCTTTCAACGTGGGTCAGGTCTCACCTGGTCAAGGCTCTCACCCTCTCTGCGGAGTCCTCAGTAACTGCCGTCTTCCCAGCATCCTAAACATGTGCAGACCCTGTGCATTTCCAAAGAACTTTTGCCCACACTGTCTCCTTGAATCCATCCAGCAATTCCTATCTGTGATGAAGGTATTATTAGTCCCATCTTTCAGATAAGGAAACTGAGGCTGGAAGAGATCACAGAGCTGAGACTCAGGCTCAGGTCTTCTGCTTCTAATCCAATCAATGCTCTCGTCACAAAGCCTAGTCAAGGTCTCTGAGCCCAGGGGCCCCACCTGCAGGTGAAGATGGGCCTGGATATTCTCTGGAGTGCTTTCCCTCCCACACACCTTTTTTTTTTTTTTTTTTTTTGAGAACATCAGAGCTTCATGTAAATGTGGCTACTCTGGGGTAGAAAAATGCTCCAGGCAGGCCCAGCTCAGGACTCTGTGTTCCCACCCTTCTGCCCAGGTCCCCTCACCAGCTTGCCTGGCTGCTTCCCCCAGGCAGCAGGGCAAACAAACCTCTATTGATTCTGGGTCGCGGCTAGAAGAATGCCCCTTTGTTGAGCATGTCACTCTCCTCCTCCTTGTGTCCTTGCCCATAGGAGAGGCGTTCAGGTAGGAAGCAGCCCAGCCATGCCTCCTTCCCCAGGGTCCTCAGAGGGAAGCAGGGGCAGAACAGCAGCCCCGCTCCCAGAGAAGGCCTCCACGTCCTGCCCTCTCCTGTCTCCTCTCGGTCACTCCCAAGCCCTCTCCACCCCTTCCCATCACCTTGGTCCCTGTGTCATCGCCCAGTCCCAGGTTTCTCAGAATGAAAATCCTCTCTGCCTCTCAAAGTCCTGCTTGAATGACTGCTGCTCCATGAATCCCCACGAAAATGGGGGCTCCTCGGGAGGAGGAAACGTGACTTGTTCACATTTGGACCCTTGGGCCCAATTTGCAACTTGGTCTAGAAGAGACTTATCAGAGTTTCAAGGAATAAATGACCTGATTTTGCCAATGGCACTACCCCTCTCTCCATCACCCAGACCTGAAACCTAACCAACCATTACCTGGTTGGTCACAAATTCTGTTGATTCTTCTTGAAAAGTCACCCAAACTTCTTAGCCTGGTCTTCACAGCCCTCCCATTTGGCATAATCTTATCTAATATCTCCTGCAGGGCCCCTTCCTTCTGCTGTTGTGGACTCCCTATTGTTGATTTATCTACCTACGTCAGTCCTATTTATCGAGCATATACTATATGTTGCATTGCTCTAGGCACTGGGCATATACTGTGTGTTCCAGTGAATGAGACAGAGTCCTCTCCCTCAAGAGTCTTACAGTCTCTTTGGGGTAGATGGATAATAAACATGTACACAAATGACTAAATAATATAGTACTGAAGAATGATGAGTGCTCTGAAGCAAATCATGCTGAGTAAGGGGAAGGGAGTGATGAAGAGAATGTGTGTGTCCAACAGGGAGGCAGTCACTGAGGTGGAGAGGGGGCAGGGACAGAGGCTGTGGGAGTTGAGGTAACAGAGGAAGTTTTCAACTTCTGCAGACTGTGACTAAAAGCTCCTTCTTTGCCAATGTGTCCTGCTCAGTCCTACCTCCGGGCTCTGTCCCACTGGGTCTTGCCCCAAGCCTCTACATCTTTCTCAGTTGCATTTGGATTTGGGACTCAATGCCAATCTCATCATCATTCTGAAGCCTTCCTTTTTTCCTTCAGACTGCAATCACTTTTCTCTTTAAATTCCTAAGATGGTGCCTCTGGTCTTGGGCTTAATTGCTTAGACTGTTCAGGCTCAGATTCTCAAACATTTACTCAACACCTGCTATGTGCTACACATAGGTGCCTCCTCCAGTCCTCACCACCCAATTTTTACAGATGGGTCCATGGACACTCAGAGAGGTTTAGCGACTTACCTGTGGCTTAGCATTTGAGGAGAGGTAGAGGCAGGGTTTGAATGGACAGCATCTGACCCTATGAGTCCAGCTCCATTCTTAAGGCCCACGGACACTTCTCCAGGTAACTTGGTTATGGCATTCAGGGCTGTCCCCTGACCTTCTTTCCCATCTTCTCTTCCACAGTGACCCTCTGCTCCCAGGGACCACTGGGCCAGGCACCCTGCCCTTCTAGGCTTTCCTTGTCAGTGCGATATGCTACTTGCAGAGTAATGAGCACACACACTGGTGACAGACTGAGATGGGGGCATCCGAGATTGAGTACTGCGCCCACTCCTCTCCCCGCTCCTATAATGGGTTCCTGCCAGAGTCAGTGTAAGACTTCACTCCAACCAACACCCTCACCCCAGGGCCTCTCAGTCATCCAGCAGAACCAGGGCCCCAGGCTTTGGAAGAGTTGCCATGTCTCATATTCTATAAATACAACTACTATTTCTCCCAGGCATGTGGCAAGAACCACAAAGGCTTTTGGTATATTAACTCTTCACTGGCCCAATTTACGTCAACCAAACTTAAACGTTTCCTTTTTGGGTTAAATTTGAGATATCAATGATAAAAGTAAAGAACCACGATAGCTACTTTATCAAAGACACTCAGAGTGAAAAGGAACCTGCTGGGCACTTTATATATGTCATTTCTTTGAATCTTCATGACAACCCAGGACACACGTGTGGTTATCATTCCCATTTTACAGATACACAAACTGAGTCTCAGACAGGTAAAGCAACTTGCCAGGGGTCACAGAGCTGATAAATGCTGAAACTTAAACCCCATCCTCTACCTCTACCTCAAAGCCTTTGATCTTGACCTCTGCAACCCAATTCTGCCACCAGGTGTTCGGGAGACCCATCACAGGCAGTAGACAGGTGAGGAAGGTGTGGTTGCTGGGGCTCCTCAAAGAGGAGCACTGCAGCCAGGGATGCTCAGGGCCCTGCCACGCTGGCTCTGCGTCCTCCCAGCTGCATGTCCTGGCTCATGTTGCTCACCTTCTCTGTGCCTTCATTTCCTCAGCTGTGAAATGTGATGATATCAAATCCTCTCTCCGCCTGATGTGAGAAGAAAGCATGATGATGTTTGTGAACATGTTTTGAGTCTGTGAAGCATCACGCTCAGTGTATTATTACCCGAACCCCCGACTTCTAGGATGAGTGAACAGTGGGAAAATTGGGAGCAGCACTGGGGGAGTGTGCAGGGGCAGAGAATAGCATTGGGTCAGGCTTTCTCTGGGTAGAGAGAGGCAGGTGAATGTCTTGCTCAGCCATCCTCACATGACAAGAGGAACCTGCTAACTAGGTCACCTTGCAGTAGGAAAGAGCTATTCTGGGATCTGCCTGCCGCCTCGCAGAACCGGAGCTGGGAGCTGCGCTATTTCAGGGGTGGCACAGAAAGCTCATCCAACAGCTCTATCTTGGATCCCAGCCCTACCTTTGTGCCTTGGGTCTTGAGAGGCCAGGTGGCCCTGGTGGGTGCTGTGCTTTTGCCCTCTGCCAGGCTGCACTGGGGTAGGCGGTGGCGACCTGGGACCATCATAGCACGACCAGCACAGGCGGCTGCAGGTGAGGACAGCAAGACACTATGCTTGCATTTCCAAGCCTAGCTGTGACTCTCAGCTCTTGGATGCAATAGTCCTGTGACACTGGGCAATTGACTTTACCATTCTGGGCCTGGGTTTCTCCACCTGTAAAATAGGGGTAATGGTGCTTATATTCTAGGACTGTTGGAGAATTAAATGAGATAATGACATAAAGCACCCCGCGCACAGCCTGCCCAGAAGAAGTGCTTGATAAATAGTTGTTGTTCCTAACTGAGCTCCTGGGGTTTTCCACTCTGTGGTGATGACTGTGGGAAGGACAGTAAATTGCTCAGTAGGCCTGAAATAGGCTGTGTGTTGTGGGTGCGGGTGGCGGAGGGAGAGAGGATGCTGGAGAATTTGGGCTTCTAAGGCTCTGGCTTGAAGAGTATTGAAGGAAGGAACTTGGGGCTATGAGGTCAACGACATACCTATATGACATACCTATATGAGAATTGCTCAGCTCCCTGCTGTGTGTTTGTGCTCTCAGCTTCAGATGCCTCATCTGCATAATGGGTGCGGAGACGCTTCCTTCCTACCCTCTGGCAAGGAACAAATGCAAAGCCTTCAGCACAGTGCTCAGCACCTGGTAACAGTTATTACTATCTGATTTAAACATCACACCAGCCCTACAAAGAAAGCGTTATTATCCCCATTTTATCGATGAAGAAATGGAGGCACAGAGAGATTAAGTAATTTTCCAAGGTCTCACCATTAGGAAGCTGTTTGGCTGAGATTTGAATCCAGTCTGACTCTAGGATTGGCACTTATTGCCACTCCCCTGGCCTGGCATGTAGCGAGTGCTCAATAAAGAATATATATAGATGTACAACAAGTGCCCAGCATGGCACAGTTACATAATCAGTGGTCAGTAATGGGCACCTGCTGCTGTCGTAAGTTTTATTCTCATCATGACCACGGTTCAGAATTTAAAGTGGAAATTATAAAGCTTAAGAGTAGCTGGTGAAGGTAGAGGGTGATCTAAGATATTAGAAAATGCAACGATCCTATTCTCAAGGGAACTGTCAAAAATAAGGGGCAAAAACTAGAGTCATAAGCAACTTTCTCGCAGCATTCTCTGTAATTAAAAAAGATGAAAAAAATGTACATATATCAAACGGTAAGGGAGTAGTTAACGATGGCTGATCTCTTTGGTGGAAAATTACACACCCATTTAAAACAATGATAATATGACTTATGGAAAATGTTTATTATGCAATTACTATTAAAGAGAAAAGGCTGGATATAAAATTCTATTTCTGCTCTAATTATACCTCTATTAAAAACATCAACTGCTTGTAGAGAGGAGCTGAGAGGGAATATGCAAACAGTCGATGTGTTAAATGCTGGAATTAAAGGTTTCTCTTTTTGTAATTGATTTAATAATTCAACTATAATTTACTGAGCACTTACTAAGTGTCAGTCACTGCGTTAAGCATGGTTATTAGTGTCGATTACATTAGGCTGCGGAAGGGCTTAACAAGAAAAGAGGTTTGATTGCCTCTCAGACTATTTTGGGGGTAAGCAGTTCAAAGCGGATGTGGCAGCTTCAGGGTGTCAGGGACCCTGATCTCTCTGTCTGGTGACTCTGCTATTCCTAGGGAAGTTATCCTTTTCCACGTGGTCTGATGGGGTACACCGCCATGTCCACAGTCCCGCCAGCAGCATGAGGGTGAGAAGGGAAGAACATGGTCTTCCCCAGCAAAGGTGTAACTAGAAGTCACCCACACCACCTCCATTCTTATGCACTGGTCAGAATTCTGTCACCTGATTAGCCACAGGGTAGACTGGGGCATGTCATTACTTTGGGAGGCCACAAGCCTAGCTACAAATTCTAGCTAATGTAGAAGAAGTCAGTCTGAAAGGGCTACATACTGTATGATTCCAAGTACATAGCAGCAACTGGGGCACCTCTGCTACAATATGACAAACTGAGTAGGTCGAGGCCACAATCTTTGAAGAGCCCACATCCAGTGAGAGAAACGTATGCCAAGAAATGATTACAAGACAATCTGAGAAGTGCCATGATTGAGTTCTGGGATTACTGGGGATGGGGCCAACCCTGCCTGGAGGGGCATTAACTGTTTCATCTCCCATGAAGATTTTACCTTCACTGGGAGTCACCTTGTTTGTGCCATGTGGCACTATGCTCCCCACCCCCAAGATCTGATTGATCTGAGAAGGAGCGAGTGGCACTCTCAAGCCAAGCTGGGGCCATCTGATGCCTTGTGGGAGCATGAATGGAGTGGAGTGGCACAGTCTCTGGTGTTACTGCAGCCCTGTCCCCTGAAGGCAGCAGACTCCTACTGGATCCTGGATGTGTCTTTCCAATTGATTGTTTATTCAACTCCCATCCTTCCGTCTGTGAGGTTCCTTGGTAAACTCCCAAGAAATCCACCAAATCCTCGGCCACATTTTTTTTTTTTGACTTAAAGTAGCTACATGATACCAAAACAAGCTGAACTAATTTAAGGGTCAGGGTAAGTTAACAAGCAGTTTTGCTGAGATTCAATTCGAAGTGGATTCCCCCCAACCCCCAGGTGCAATGAGAAGCCAGGAGGGTTTTAAGGAGGGCGAAGGGGAAGGCTTTTCAGGCAGGGAATCAGCAGTGTAAATCTGGAAGCCTTTTACTTCTGTTAGTGGTTTATTGATTATGCACCAGAACAACCGCCGAGAAGAAAAAGTACTTCACAAAGGCTCTTGGAGGCACAGGGAGGTGGCAGCTGACGATGGAGCTCGGGATGAAAAGGCTGGAGTTTGCCATCTAAGGCAGATCTGGTTACTAATTTGCTGTGTGATGATAGGCACACCAGGAGATCCTTTTGGACCCGTTCTTTCAATTCCAAGACAAAATCAAGGGTATTTAGGTAAGTAAAAAACCACAGCAGTATCTATGAACATTACACCAACACTCTAGCCAGGACCTGGTTTAACCGTTGTGATATAATCGTAAGTCGTTTCTCCCCCGGACCCGCCCTCTGCAGTCTGTCTACCGGCAGCTCCCCAGAGCCTGGCCTCTACAGGTGTCTGGGTCCCTGCACTTTGCCCACCAGCTCAGTCACCCGCTTGTCTGAGCCCCTGGACCACTGCTTTACCTCCTGACTGGCCTTCCTGCTGTTATTTCTGTCCCCTTCCAATCTGTTCCCTGCAACCTAGCCAACGTAAGCTTTTTAAGAATTCTATCAAGTGAAAGAAAGCGGTCAATCCAAAAGGGCTACATACTGTATCATTCCAACTACAGGACATTCCAGAAAAGGCAAAACTATGGAGACAGTAAAAAGATCAGTGGTTGCCACGGGTTTTGCGCGGAGAGAGGGAATAGGTGTAGCATGGGATTTTTGGGGCGGTGAGACTGTTTTGTAGGATCCTATCATGGTGGAGACATGTCATTCACTATACATTTGTCAAAACTCATGCACACAGAGTGAAGCCTAATGTAAACTATGGGCTTCACTTAATAATAATGTATCAACATTGGCTCATTCATTGTAACAAATGTATCACAGTAATGAAAGATGTTAATAATAGGAGAGACTGTGTATGTTGGGGGGTGAGAGAGTATATGGAAATTCTCTGTACTTTATGCTCAATTTTTCTGTAAACCTAAAACTACTCTAAAAAATAAAGCCTATTAATTAAAAAAAATCACATCATGTCATTTCCCTGTTTAAAACCCTTCAACGCTTCCTATCACACCTTGAAAAAACAATACATAATAAAACTCCTCTGGATGATGAGGCCTCCAGGATATGGCCCCTGCCTCTCTGTCTCCTTTTAGTGACTGGTACTCTAGCCTCACTGGGCTTTCCTCTGGTCCCCAAACACACCCACTTTGCTCCCACCTCAGGGCTTTTGCACTTTCTGTTCCCTCTGTCTGGACACTCTGCCCCCTGGATTCCAGGTGGCTGGATCCCTCTGATGATTCAAGTCTTGGCTAAAACGTCATCTCCTCATAGAATTGTTCTCTGAACACTCATCAAAAGCAACTACCCAGATTATGGTCACCACATAATCCTATTTTAACTTTCTGCATGAATCACTGGCTGATAGTTTTCTTACTTGTGCATTTAGTACTTGGATCCCCATTAGAATGTAGTTGCCATGGGAAAAAGGGTCTTCTCTACTTTCTTCATTGCTGTGTCCCCAGCTCCCACAACAGGGCTTGACATATGATAGGTACCCAATAGATACTTACTGAATGAGTTAGTGAGTGAATAAATGAGTGAATGAATTTCTTGAAACTCAGGCTAAGCCTGAGCTAGTTTCTAGATCCTGTAAATGACATGGTTCACGATCTCTGAGATTTCATCATCTAGTACACAGAGGTTTATATTGAACTTCCTGAACCAACTGGTGGAGTGGTTAACAGCATGAACCATGGAGCCATACGACCTGGGTTCAAATCCTGGCTCTGGTCCATAACAGCTATAGTCTGAAAATACTCAGGAATGTTCTTAGAGCCTATTACATGCTCAGTAAAAGCTAGTCATTGTCATTAACGCGTAGGCCATCTAAGGACACACAGAATAGTGCACCTCTAACACCAGAGATTCAAAGAATCTAGGAGATCACTTTATTTATTCATTTGTTTCTAGATCCTTCATTGCAGGACGTTGGAAGCTAGCATGAGAAGGGGCAGGGTGTTTTGGGGAGCCTTCATCCTTACAATATCTCTGTGGGGTAAGTACTATTAGGGCTATTTTATAGATGAGGGAACCAGGACTCAGGGTGGTGAAATGATTGGCACTGTGTAACAGAGCTAGGTGGCAGGACCAAGAATCACACCCAGGTCTGACTAGAGTCACTGTTAGCCCTCCCCAACCTCCTCTCTCACCATCCCGGCTCTGGAGGAACGAGCACCAGCCCTGAGCCCATGGGCTTACATGGGTGGCAGCAAAACAGAGTGGGCAGGAGTAAAGATGGTGGTGTAGACAAACTTCATTCAAATCTTAACCTGGGTGAGACCTGGGGCAAGGCTGCATATTGGAAAAATAGAGACCATAGCAGGTTCTGCCTCACAGACAACGGCTGGTGGCTGGCAAAGGGTGGGCCCGTGGTAAATGCATTGCAAAGTGGTTTTGAGGGTTAGATGGGATGAGCCTGGTCTGTCAGATAGATGCTAGTTAGTTCCCGATTTCCACACAGAGGACCAGATCTGGGATCTACAAGGCAGCACCTGTGCGGATAGGAATTCTAAGGCAGGCATTCAGAGCTGGGAGGAACAACAGCAATTATCTTGTGGACAGACGAGATAACAGGCCCAGAGAGGGGCGGTGAGCTGGCCTGGACACCCAGCAAGTTGATGGCAGATAGCTCCAGGGTTCTGGGAGAGGGCCACACTATGAATGTCTCAGTAGCACCTGGTGCTTCCTGCCCGGCTCAGGCCCACCCTTTTGCTCTTGGCTGGCTTGGATTCCAGAACTGGCTCTGTGCCCACTAGTCATGGGCAGGGGAATCAACACCTCTCTGAGCCTCAGTTTCTTCAGTGTTAAAGTAGGAAAAATAGCACCTAGCTTTGTAGAGTTGTAAAGATGACATGCATGTAGATATGTAACATGCTAGCATGGTGGCTGGAACATGGTAAGCTGACAATAAATGTCAGTGTCCCTCCTTCCTTATATTTCCTATGCTGACATTGGAAGCAGCCTTCTAACCTTCAGCGGGTCACCAACCTGTTTAAAAATCTTTTAGTCTTCCAATGGCCTCTGAAGTAGTGTCAGAATTCCTTAGCCTGGCATCTAGGACACCCTGAGCTGTTTTACCTGCCTGCTTTTCTGCCATTTCTTTATAACTAATGTGCTGTCAAGTTAGTAAACGAGTCTACAGCCCTTTTTGGAAATGCTGCACATATATCCTTGTCTTGCAGATCAATGCACTTTAACATATTAAGGGTTCTGAGAAAGCCTGCAGGAAAGAAATCTGCTTCACCTTGTTCAATCCAGAATTTTCCAAATGAGTTTGACCGTGGAGCCCTATTAATATCCCACAGAACATGCTTTTGTTTCCTGAACACCTTTGGCGATTTCCTGCCTGCGTAGGTCAGCCTTGCTGCCCACAAAGCCCTTCCTCCCTAGCTCATGTTTACTGCTCCAGAAGCCCAGGCTGGAGACCTCTCCTGGGTCGGGCAGAGTGAGCCCCTCCCACGGGCTCCCTCAGCTCTGTGCGCATGCCCCTATCTTCGCTCTCTCATCCCAGCACTTTGCGCGCCCCGCCAGGCTGCCAGCTCCCACCCCAGCCTCTTCAGCGTCCGCCTCCCCGCTTCCCCTTCCCCTATCCGTTCTCTGTTCTCAGAGGACTGTCAAAAAGCACCACTTCTAAGAACCTTTTCTATGTCCCAGTCAAGAAAAATCTCCCTTTTCCTCTTGCTTTTAGAGTTAGAGTCAAAGCTTGGGGAGGGTAGGATCCCTATTTTTTCTTTGCACTTAGTAAGTACTCAGTGAATTCATGTTTATTCATACAGTCTACCAATATTTATTGAACACCTGTTTATTATGTGTCCTATGCTGAGTGCTGGGGACACGATAGGAAATAAGACAGATATGAAAGGCAGTGAGGGAAGTAGGAAAAAGCAAGGACTCTGGAGCAGACAGCTCTGGTTCAAATTCCAATTCCGCCATTGACTAGCTGTGCATCCCTGGGCAAGGTACTTGACCTCTCTGTGTCTGGGTTTCCTCATCCCTAAAATAGGGAAAGATACAGTATCTATCTTAAAGGGTTACTGTGAGTATTAGATGACATGATAAATGTAAAGTGCTTAAAACAGTACTCAGTACATATTAAGAGCAGCATGTATGTGCCATTATTATTGTAATAAATGGTTTTTTGGCTCACAGAGATGCTAATAAGAAAGACAGATGTTAAATAACTAATTATAGAAATAACTATGTAGCTGTTTTTGAGAGGTATCAAGAAGGAAAAGAAGAGTGCACAATGTGAGTTTAAAATGGATGGCCTGGATTTGTCCAGAGGGTCAAGGGAGGCTTCTCAGAGCACATGACATTTAAGCCATGACCAAGGATTAACAGAAGTTGCCAGGCCAAGCAAAGATTGAAAGTCATCTCGTGCAGAGGGAACAGCTTGTGCAGGGACAAAATCAGGAAGGAGCTTGGCATTTTGGAGGGACTCAGAGAAGGCCAGAGTGACAGAACCCGGAGAAAAAGAGACAGAGATAGAAGGTTTGTTTGTAGAGTGGGGCAGGTGATGCAGGGCCTTGGGGCTTCATCCCAGGAGCTTTGAGAAGCCGTGATCTGCATCTTAACAAACCATTTCAGAGACTGGTAGAGGACCCCAGCAGGAGACCAGTCCAGGTGAGGGAAGCTGGTGCTTAAACTGGAATGTTGGCTGTGGAGAATGAGAGAGACACATGGGTTAGAGACTGGTTAGGAGATCAAAGAAGAGGCAGGAAGGTGTGGCTAATCTGAGTGAGCTGCGATGGGAAGAGAGAGGTGGCGAGGATGCACCTGGATTCATGGTCTGAGCAACTGAGAAACTGAAGGTGAGCCTGCTCCATGCAGCGGGGCGTGACAAGTTCAGTTTGGGGCATGCTGAGTGTGAAGTTGCAATAGGGTTAACAGTTTTAGGGGAGTAAAAATAATACATAAGCCAAATCATACTATATTCAGCATATAAAAGTAGGCGAAGTAATTATAAGTTGAACGGAGACTTTGGGTTGAGGGAGAGATAACGTTATGCTATATCAAAAAAGGGTGGGGCTGTTTATTTTTTATAGAAAGAGATTAAAAATGGAGATGACTTCAGTACAGAGATGTGGGTGGAGGCTTTGGTGGGGGCTTAGACCACAGCTGGCTCACAGCCGTCCCTGCGGGTAGAATCTTGACAGGAATCACAGTGCAGACATACTTTTCTTGTTCATTCAACAAACATTTATTGATTATTGATATCCCAGGGTTTGGGGATATAATTGATCTAAAAATTCCTTAGCTTCTACTAAGGAGACAGACAACAAACACATCGGTATATAATTTAAGATTAGGTCAACTGCTATAAAGAAAAAGAAAGGAGGATCGAGGATTGGAAAGTGACTGGAAAATTCTGAGTCCAGTGGTTAAGGCCTCTCTGAAGGAGAGACATTTGAGTTTCAATAAAACAATGGAGAAATTACAGATTTCTGATTTAGAAATATACATAGGACTACCTTTACATTTTTGTCACCTTTAAATGTAGATTATTAAATAACTGACATAAATATTTACAGCTTAATAGAGTATGAAGTCAAAGCCATAAAAATGAACAATGAAACCAATAGAAAAATCTATAAAAGAAAATCGTAACGAAAAAATTTTAGGTCATTCCAAAAGCAGTAACTTATTGAGAGTGATAGATAAATTTGAAAAGCAGTTATAAAGAAGCTTCTGGGGTCTTTGACAATCTGATAAATGAAAAGGACACATTGGAAAAAATATTTAAATTTTTTGCAGACTTGACACTAATTACTGAACTAAAAGAACATAAAACATATAATGTACCACAACAAAAAGACATTGCTGACAAACTAGATAATGAGTTTCATCAATTAAGAGAGGATTTAGGGTTAGTCAGGCACAAGAAAACAGTGTCCTGAAAGAGACTTGACAGAGGTCTTTCCGAGTTTGACGACAATCCTAAAAATTTATGCAGCGTGACCAACAGCAAAATGTAAGCTAGAAGAAGCTTTTCTAAGTTATTAATAAATTTTTTTTTCATGCTGGAAAATAAATCGTGCTGGAGGGAAGGTGGAATCATCTCTCTTTTCTCTTCATAGAAACACAAAGTCACAAAATTGTTGTCATGTGTGAATAGACAACTGAAGAAAATGCAGCCAAAAACGTAAGAAATTATAAATGTATGTTAGACAGGCAATTAATAAAAATGTTATGGACCGTTCTGGATTCTGTGACTTTTGAGCTATTTGTCGGCTGTTAAAATTTAATAATCTGTTGTGATTTATTCCCTCATTCATTATGAATAAACCTTTACTTTTATGCCTTCATTTGTTAGCTATTGCTGTCACACTGCTGTGTATCATACGACCCCAACACTCAGTGGCTTACAATCACAATTATTTGTCTCTCTCTGCAGATCACCTGAGGCACTGTGCTTTAGGCTTCAACACTGCGAGTCAGGATCAAGGAACAACTCTCTATCCCATGGGTCCCATCTTCCACCTGGGACCAGTGTGCTAAGCAGGGAATGTCTTTCTCATGGTGATGGCAAGGTACAATGTGACAAGACCCAGCCTCAGCAATGGCATGCTCTCACTTCCACCCCATTCCAGAGTAGCTGCAGAATGACTGCTCTAATGATAAATATTCTGCAAATAAGAGCTTAGGTAGTAGCTTGCAATACTTGATACAACAAAATTCTATTGAATTTAAAGTCTACTTATATCATTTCAAGCAATTTCATTCCTCAACGACAGGAAAGGAAGTACCATTATATTCTTTAAATAAAACTTCAATTTTCTTAAGTGCTTAAGTGGTTGCAAAAAGTGATGATAGTAATTTGTAGAGGCGATTATTTAAAATTTTTGATCAGGAATTTTGTGTAGCTGTTACAAATGCAAAATCTGATCTAAAAATTTATGTCCACAGAAGTAAGTCCAAATCTCTAAGTTAAAATTTTAAAAAGATTTTTTTGGAAGATTTTACGAATTCAACATTTAGTATCTTTGCTAATTGTCTTTTGAGGGGATCCCAGGTGCACAGAATTAGATTATCATAAGCCTTGGTTTATGGTGCACACTTAACATTGGTCTCTATGTATTACGCTTGGTTTAGTTATTTATTATAATGTAATATGTTACCCCAAACCAAAGCTAGTACTTTGATAACCTACAAGTAACCATAAATCCTCCTGTCTCATCCCCTGCCTCCCCTCAGCATCACATTTGAACTTTCATGAATCCTAGAGGCTTCTGCCTTTGTGAGCTGTACACACGTACACACACACACACACACACACGCACACACACACATGGATATATATATGTATATTTGATGAACGCATTGGTATAAGAATATAGTAATATTATATATTAAAACATTTCCTTTGATGTAAAGGTCTATTTTTTTGCTTCTCATATTAAATGATATTAAAATGTTTTCATAGGCCCTACAATCATCGTGGGCCCAAGGCACTGAGTCTGCTATGTCTAATGGGTAAGCCAGCCCTACACCACCTGTGAGGTACATATCACCTTGGCTCCTGTGCTTGTTATTACTTATTTTCCTTGGCATATCATAATTTATTGCAGCTATATGTATTCCTCAAAAGAATACTTTTACTGTTAGTCATTGTTAACTTTACAAAAGGATATCATAGTATATATGATTTTTTGAGGTTTACTTTTCTTATTTAGTATTAGATTGGTAAAATTAATTTATATCTGAGGCATGTGCCGATAGCTCATTCATTTTGACTGCTGTCTATTGTATATCATGTGTGAGCATATCACAGTTTATTCAGCATTCTCACATTAACGATGGGCATTTAGGATGGATATTTTTCATCCTGTTCTACAGGAAAGAACAGCCCTGATATTTCAATGGATTTAGCATTTATTTCTAGTTCTCATTCTGTGAAGCCGAGGGTCTGCTGGGGGAAGGGTCTTTGCCAACATGGAGGCCTGGCAAAGGTGAAGAGGAAATAAATAATTATTGATCCCAGACGGTTTCTGGGCCTTACTACATGAACAGTCCTGCTCTGAGTAAAGCTCCTGGGTCATAAGCTATGTGACTGTTCACCTTCAGGAGATAATACCAGGCTTTTCCAAAAATGGTTTCACCAATTTACATTCCTGCTGGCAATGGGCAAAGGATCCTGGGGGTTCATGTCCTTTGCAATACTTGGTATCAGACTGTTAACTACTGTAAATTGAATGAGTGTAAAATGGTGTTTCACTGAGGCTTTGATATATACTTTTTTGGATTGCTAACAAATGTTTAACATTTCTGTACACTTATTGACTATATTTCTTCCTCTCTGAAATATCATGTTCATACCTTTTGTCCATTTCTTTTTAAAAAGTTTTCTTTCTTACTGATTTGTAGGAGTCATTCATACATTCTTTATATTAACTCTTTGTTGCTTATGTGTATTGAGATTTTCTCCTCTTACTTGATTACTTGTATTTTCACTTTAAGACTTTTTTGTTGTTGTTGAACATAAGTTCTTATTTTTAATACAGTGAATTTTATCAACCTTTCGTTTTGTAGTAAATATCTTTGAGGCCTTATTTAAATCTTTCTGTACTCCAACCTTCCAAGACATTTACCTATATTTTCTACAAGGAGTTTTAACATTTCACTTTTGAAACTTAAGTCCGTAATCCATGCAGAGCTGATATTAGTGTATGTTGTGAAGTAATTTTTTTCAGCTCCATTTTTTGGACATTTTCCTTTCTTCACTGTGATGTGACACCTCTGCCGCCTACTAAAGTTTCATACCTGTGTGAGTTTGATTCTGGGTCTCTCTATTCCTTCTCATGGGTCAATCTGTTTGTCCCTATATCAATGCCACACTGTCTTTCTAGGGTAGCTTTACAGGAAGCCCTGATATCTGGTGGGGCAAGTCCCTCCTCCCTGCTCCCCTCAGAACTGCCCGATGCACAGCGGGGCACACTGACCTTGGGTTGGAGGGGGGTTGGATAATCTCTTACGTAAAAACGAGACATCTGTGGTAAAGTATAAAGGGTGAGGGATTCAGAATCAAGTCCAGATTGAACCCTAGCTTTGCTCCTTCTCAATGTCAATTTCCCTTTGGAATCTTAGGTTTCTGTGTATAAACTGGAGGCAATGATGCTATTGAACAAAAGTGCTCTGAGGATCAGATAAAAATGAATATCAGAAAAGATCTCAGCTCAGTGCCTATTTGCTAACTCTGAGTATTCCTGAGATGGAGACTAGAGAAGTTAAATGACATGCTCAAGGTCACACGACTAGATTGACCCCATGCTGCCTTCTCCACTGCCAGAATTCAAAGATAATTTCTAGATAAGTTAGTCTTCTCAGTTTCTTTCTTTTATTTTCTTCCTTTCTCTTCCAAAAAAAAAAAAAAAAAATCAATTTCCGAAAGTTCACGGCACACCATAGTCCCTGATGAACCCATCTGCTTTGGCTCTTTCTTATCTGATGGGAACAGATGACCTGGATAAGCGTCTCTCAACAATGTTGGAGAGGAAGCCAGGTTTATTTAAAATCCAACTTCTTTTTTGGCCCTGTTTCCACTGGCCTTGGCTGAGCTCAGGGGCATCTGAAAGAAACCAGGTCTGGGCATGGCTTCCAGGAGAATCCCTGGGCTGACGGTGACATGCCCTGGAACTCAAGAATCATGGAAATTGTGGAGACCTTGGGGGGTTAATCACTAAAATCAGTCTGTGAGGCAGGGCCCATGTCTGTGTTGTTCCTGCTGCCTTTCCTGATCCCACCATGGCCCCTGGCATGGAGCAGGTGCTCTGTAAGTATTTGTTGAATAAATAAATGAACATGGTCAGAGATATGCAGAGTCACCTTGAAGAGACAGTTTGACCTCATTCTAAAGGCACTTGACAGAGCCAGAGAAAAGCTGTGCAGTTTACCACCAGATCTGATAAAGACTTACAGAGAGAAAGATTTGCTGTATTAAAAGAAACAGTAATTAGAGTGTGTAATTGGCTCAGAAACTGATAGATAAACAGAGTGAAATGAAATCCAGAAATAGACTTAAACATATAAGGAAATTTGATATGATAAGGGTAGCATTTTACATATGTGAGAGACAAATACATATTAGGGCCATCTGGAGAAAAATCTAAGTATATCCTTAACCCATGGCACACTGTACACTAAAATAAATTCCATATGGACTAAGTATGTATAGATAAAAAACAAAATAATAAAAATTCTAGAA